>NC_057802.1:41340332-41482713 GCF_018294505.1 Triticum aestivum
TACAGAACGATGTGGTCCAATGCCTTGTCAGTTTCGAGTTGGTGTTCCCACCATCCTTCTTCGATATTATGACGCACCTCCTGCTCCACCTAGTCGAAGAGATTTCCATTCTCGGTCCTGTATTTCTACACAATATGTTCCCCTTTGAGAGGTTCATGGGAGTATTAAAGAAATATGTTCGTAACCGTGCTAGGCCAGAAGGAAGCATCGTCAAGGGCTATGGAAATGAGGAGGTAATTGAGTTCTGTATTGACTATGTTCCTGACCTTAAGCCGATTGGTATTCCTCAATCGCGGCACGAGGGGAGACTAAGTGGAAAAGGCAAGATCGGAAGGAAATCCACGATATGTATGGACGGTCATTCTATGACTGAAGCACACCACACAGTTCTGCAAAATTCCAGCTTTGTGGCTCCGTACTTCGAGCAACACAAGAATATTTTACGCTCGAACAACCCGGGGAAGCCTGAATCCTGGATTAGAAAGGCCCAAATGGTTCAAGCTAACAGGAGGTGGGGTAAAGGTGGACGAGCAATACGGAATGACAATGGTGGATTTCAACAATCTTGGTTACCTTGACGAACCATTCGTCCTTGCCAAAGATGTCGCTCAGGTTTTTTATTTGAAGGACATGAGTAGCAAACCGAGGAAACGGAAAGATAAGAAAACGATCAGTACATCATGCGATGATCCAAAGCGCCACATTGTTCTTTCAGGGAAAAGAAACATCGTGGGAGTGGAGGACAAGACAGACATGTCAGAACATTATAATATGTTTGGTGAAATTCCGCCCTTCAAAGTGAACACTGACCCAAGCATTAAGTTAAATGATGAGGATGCTCCATGGATACGGCAGCAGGGACACAAGGGAAGAATTGATGTGTAATAATTTATTGTACCAAACTTTGTATTTGGTCGATGAACTGAATGATGTATCAAACCTTTTGTCAAACCTTGGAGGGATTTTAAAATGAATTAGTTTTATTTTTCTGATTTTTTTGATATATAATTGTATTTTTAAGATTTTAAAATGAATTAGTTTTATTTTTCTGATTTTAAAAGGAAAAAGGAAGAAGAAGAAAGAAGGAAAAAGGAAGAAAAAAACAGAAGAAAAAAGGAAAAACAGAAGAAAAAAACAAACAGAAGAAAAACATAGGAAAAAAACAGAAGAAAAAAACAAACAGAAGAAAAAAACAGAAGAAAAAAGGAAAAAGGAAAAAAGGAAGAAAAAAAGAAGAAAAACAAGAAAAAGGAAGAAACAAACAGAAGAAAAAAACAGAAAAAAAAACAAGAATTTAAAATGAATTAGTTTTATTTTCTGATTTTTTTCGATATATAATTGTATTTTTAAGATTTTAAAATGAATTAGAAACAAAATAATATAAACTTTAATAAAATATATAAGTACAAACAAAATAAAAAATATGCCTCCTACTGGGCCAGCACGGCCTGAATAGACTAGAAACCCATCAATGGGCCAGTATTCAGGCCCGCAGAAGGCCCAGTAGGCCCACAAGCACATAGTGACAGAATAGGCCCGTAAGCCTGCATTTGAGAGGAGCTCGAAGTGGTGAGCGCAGCCGCGCTTATAAACCACTGTCGAAGCCTCTCGGCTAGCGAGATGGGACTAAACATCCCACCGCACCGCGCCAGTTCCAGCACAACGCCTTTAGTCCCGGTTGGGGAGGTGGACCGCGACTAAAGGGTACCCTTTAGTCGCGGTCCGCCTCCCCAACCGCGACTAAAGGGTCTTTCTGCGCGGGAACGAAAGCGGCGCCAAAACCCTTTAGTCCCGGTTGGGGAGGCGGACCGCGACTAAAGGTGCCCTTTAGTCGCGGTTGGTGTGGCCAACCGCGACTCAAGGGTACCTTTAGTCGCGGTCCGCCTCCCCAACCGGGACTAAAGGTGCGTCTATAAATACTGCACTTAGCAGTTTCGCCACTTCCCATTCTCCTCTCTCTCGACGCCGAAGCCCTGCCCCGACGCCGATCGACGCCGAAGCCCTGCCCCGACACCGACGCCGACGCCGAAGCCCTGCCCCGACGCCGACGCCGAAGCCCTGCGCGCCGCCGCCCCCGTCCCCAGTGAGCGCCGCCGCCGCCCGTGCCCTGCCCTTGCCCGCCGCCCGTGCCCTGGCCTTGCCCGCCGCCCGACGCCCTGCCGCCCGCCGCCCGCCACCCTCTGGCCCTGCCTGCCGCCCGCCGCCCGCCACCCTCTGGCCCTGCCTGCCGTCCTCCGCGCGCCTGCAGAAGAAGAAGGAAGGAAGAAGAAAAAGGAAGAAGAAGAAGAAAGAAAAAGGAAAAAGGAAGAAGAAGAAAGAAGGAAGAAGAAAACAAAAGAAAAACAAACAGAAGAAAAAAACAACAGAAGAAAAATAAAGGAAGAAGAAAAAGAAAGAAGAAAAAAAAGGAAAACACAAGAAAAACAAACAGAAGAAAAAACAAAAGAAAACAAAAAAAGAAGAAAACAAAGGAAGAAGAAAAAAACAAAAGAAAACAAAAAAACAAACAGAAGAAAAAAACAAAACAAAAAGGAAAACACAAGAAAAAAGAAAAAGGAAAAAGAAAGAAAAAAGAAAACACAAGAAAACACAAGAAAAACAAACAGAAGAAAAAAACAGAAGAAAAAAGGAAAAAGGAAAAAAGGAAGAAAAAACAGAAGAAAAACAAAGGAAGAAGAAAAAAAGAAAGAAGAAAAAAAAGGAAGAAGAAAAAAAGAAAGAAGAAAAACAAAGGAGGAAGAAAAAAAGGAAGAAGAAAACAAAGGAAGACGAAAACAAAGGAAGAAGAAAAACAAAGGAGAAGAAAAAGAAAGAAGAAGAAAAGGAAGAAGAAAAAAAGAAGAAGAAAAAGGAAGAAGAAAAAAGGAAGAAGAAAAAAAGAAAGAAGAAAAAGGAAGAAGAAAAAAAGAAAGAAGAAAGAAAGAAGAAAGAAAAAGGAAGAAGAAAAAAAGAAGAAAGAAATAGGAAGAAGAAAAAAATGAAAACCAAATGAAAACCAAAAGAAAGAAGAAAGAAAAAGGAAGAAGAAAAAAAGAAGAAGAAAGGAAGAAGAAAGGAAGAAGAAGAAGAAAGAAAGAAAAAAGAAAAAGGAAGAAGAAGAAAGAAAGAAGAAAGAGGAAGAAGAAAGGAAGAAGAAGAAAAAAAGAATTTTTACTTAAAGAATCTTATTTTTTAATTCCTCCTCCTCTATGTCCCCTTAATCTTATTTTTTAATTCCTTTATACTTAAAGAATTTTTACTACATGCAGGAGTGACATATATATGGCGGACGATAGAGCCGAGCCGCTTAGGGATCCGGAGGCTGAACGCTATTTAATGGGCATCATCAACAACGAGATTCCTTATGTGCCGGGCTCAGAATATGAGCAACAAGAGGATGTAGTCTCTTCTTTTCTGAACCTTGACGGTGGAACAGAGATTGTCGATGATCAAGAAGGTGAAGGAACGGACATTGTCGACGGAGGTCAACCGTCAACAACCGACGATCTCGAATTGCAAGTAGCAACCACCTCCGGCGAGGTATATATATACATTGAGCCTCTCGTGATACAAACTTACTGAAATGTGAATACATATGTATTAACGCGCGCGACTCTCTTTCTTTTTTTAGCCCTCCGGATCGAGTACGACAAAGCGTGGCAAATCCAAGGCGATGAAAACAGGAGAAACATATGCCATTGAGTTTGTCAGTGAAACCGGCAAGCCCCTACAGCACACCTCAAAGTTTATCAACCAATGCGGAGTCGTTGTTAGAGACAACGTCCCGATCACCGTCCAGGAATGGAAGGAGCCAAAGAAGGCACGTCTTGGTTTCAGTTTTGTCGACAAGAGAACGAAAAAGGATTGCTGGAGAAAGCTTATGGAACATTTCATTCTACCTCCGGAATACAACAAAGTCGATGAATTCGGTAACGAGGTTCCGGGTGGACGTCAGAGGAGGAGGCTAGTTAAAGAGTTCGCTCTTCAGAAGATGGGCGAAGCATTCCGGAACTTCAAGAAAAATTTAACCCGTGACTATGTCAACAAGGGCAAGACTCCGGATTTCAATGGACAACATGAGAAACTGAAAGATGATTGGCCAGAATTTGTGAGGCAAAAGCAATCGGAGCATTTCAAGGAAATATCGAAAAAAATAAGGATAATGCGAGTAAGAAAAAGTTCCATCATATTATGGGGCCAGGAGGATACCGCCTTTCGGAGCCTAGGTGGCAGAAGATGGAGGAGGACCTGAGGGTGCGAGGAATCCCTCTAGGTACAGAGGGATGGGACCCAAGGGCCAAAAGCTGGTGGTACGGGCATGGGGGATCGCTAGACCCGGAGACAGGGGTGTGTGTTCACCGGCAGAGACAGTTTGCTCCCACCCAAGCCCTTATTGACGCAATGACCCAAGCTCAAGAGGGCTTGATCAAGTTCAACAGAGAGAAAGACGCACTGACAACAGCCCTCGGGAATGATGAACACGGAGGACGTGTACGAGGCAAAGGCAAAGTTCCGTGGAAAGTAGGGTTTTCCCAGGACAATGACCCGTACTGTTACAGAAGCCGTAAGAGAAAGACGGACCGGGATGCAGATCTTATGACGAAGTTTGCATCGGAACTCCATGAGTTGAAGCAGACCGTGCATGAACTAGTGAAAGAAAAATCGGCTGCAGGGCCGCATGAAGATCATGAAGCGGATCGCGGAAGCCAGCAGCGGAGAAGCAGCGTGGCTTCCACGGATGCCCCGCCTGGTGCTAGTGCACCGATGATCGAGATTCGTGCACCGGAGCCTCACTACCCCGTGGATGATGTAAAGGAGATGAAAGAATGTGATCTGCATTATCCCGTGGGGAACGTTTCCACGAAGGTAGCTAGCGGCAGTGCTTTACCCTGTACACCTGGAGCACTCCACCACAACAACCCCATTGCATATGGCTATGCTCGTGTCACGGTGGAAGACATAGTCCAAGGGTTTGAGGACCTGGAGATTGACAAACCTACACCCAAGGGGAGAGAAGACTTGGAGATGTCAAGCGCCAGTTCATTCTATGGAAAAAGAAGTACATAGTGTTTCCAGGCGAGGCGCCAAGGCTAGCAAGTCCACCCCCCTCCGATGGTGGTGGTGGTGGTGGTGGCGGTGGTGGCGGTGGTGGCGGTGGTGGTGGTCGTCGTGGTTCACCTACACCTCCTTCACGCCATTCGACGCCGTCCCCCGATCCACAACCTCCGGCGGGTACGACGCCCCCCAATCCTCCTCCGGCGGGTACGACGCCCCCCAATCCACCTCCGGCGAAGAAGCAGAAGCAGGCGGACAGCAAGGAAACCCGCTCCTGGACTATTAACCCGGACCCTTATGTACCTAAGACCACAAGGGTACCGGAGCCATCACTGAAGCCTCTCCTCCCAAGGCCTGGGGAACTTAGTGAAGCTGAAACCAAATTGGCCGCGTCTGCTGATTATGAGAAATGGAAGGCGGATATGAAGGCGAAAAAAGAGCCTGAGCCCAAGCAAGTATTCACTGAGAAGCAAAAGAAGTGGGCTAAGGATTTTTTGACGACACCGTCCCAAGCCGAGCTGAATATGCCTGACGACTATGGACATGAACTTCGTAGGCAAGCAAAAATATTGAAGGAGGAGAAAGAAGAAAGTAAAAAAAGCGGGAAACAAGTTGACCAGCTCGGGATGCAGAAGAAACAATCGATCCCCCCGCTCATAGTGAAAGCCGGTCCGGAAGAGGACCCCGAGATCATAGCAGCTGCGGCAGCACTTGGATTGACTGTAGCGGGTGCCATGAAACAAGCGTCCGAGATGGGTTTGACTCTTCGTGCCTTCTTAGGCCTTGAGGATGCGCCAGTATGTGAGATAGCATTACAATATGTGCGGAATGGGCCTCTCGTCGAGCCTGCGCGGGAAAAGAGTCTACCACCACAAATGCGAAATCTGCTACGTTGGTACAAGCAATTCATAACATGGGCCGACAAAGAATATGTTTATGCGGATGTTACAGATGAGCATCACACCAAACGGTACTCTGTAGAAGTTCATATGAGTGAATTGTTCCAGCTGTTCAATCTGCGCGACCTCGACAAATCTATGCTGAGTTGCTACGTTCTGTAAGTGATTTATTTCTACCTCATCTCGTTCTTCATTGCCTGCACTATATATATATATTGTCCTAACTATATTGTTGCGTACGCTATTATGCAGATTGAAGATTTGGGAATGCAAAATAAGAAACATCCATGATGTTGGGTTCATTGACCCACATATCGTTAATGGACATGTGTTACAACATCACCCCGAAGACGTGGAGAAAGACTTGTACAAGTTTCTTAGAAAGCATCAACTCAAAAGTCATATTCTATTTCCTTACCATTTTGGGTGAGTGTTTCTCTCTTGTGCCCATTCTCTTTTGTTTACTCCATGCATGGTATGTCTAATCGATGAGTTATGCATGACTGTGCATGTAACGTGTCCGCAGGTTCCACTGGATTCTGCTAAATATTGAACTTCACACCTCCAGAGTTCTAATCATGGACTCTATGGATTCGGATCCAAAGCGTTGGGCCGACATGAGAAAAATGCTGCAAAAGTAATTATTTTCAATCATTTGAGCTCTATATCGATCGGTCTCTTTCGTTCATTTCCTAATATCAAGTAACTAATAACTCCCTTGTTCATTTAATTTTCTTTGCCCTGTAGGGTTTGGAGACGGTTCTCAGAAGAAATTGTCGGTGAATTCAAACATGAGCTAGATTTCAGAAGGTTAGTTAATGTGGATAAGCAGCCACCGGGGACCAATCTATGTGGATACTATGTTTGTGAGAACATCCGGAGACACACCTCTGAGCGGAAGGCATCGGATAGCGTGCGGAACGCGACGGATAACTTGCGGAGGAGGCTTAGTCCAGAAGCTCGCTTCCGACCAATTCAAGAAGAATTAGCAGGATTTTTCATGAGGGAAGTCATCAATCCTAAAGGAGAACACTATACCGAGGACGAAGAAATTTATATGCATACCCGAGATTGAAACTTTTTCGAAGTTGTATATGGTCATCCATCCTAATTGTGTATGGAAACTTGTTCGAAGTTGTATATGGTCACCCGAGATTGAATATATATTATATATTCCTCTTGAATTCTTCTTGTTTGAAATTTCATATGCATGTATATAGTAGCGTAGAATATGTGTACTGAAACTTTATCAAAATTAAAATAAAACACAAAATAAAATATAAAAGAAATAAAACACTCCAAACTAAAAAGAAACCAGGTTTAGGGGGGCTAAAACCCTAAACCTGTGGTGGAGGCCTTTAGTCCCGGTTGGCCACGAGAACCGGGACTAAAGGTCCTCCGCCCCGACGGACCACGGGCGCCCACGTGGACGGGCCTTTAGTCCCGGTCAGCCACAAGAACCGGGACTAAAGCCTTTAGTCGCAGTCCGTAAGAGGCGCGACTAAAGGGGGGGGGGTCTTTAGTCGCGCATATTTAGTCCCGGTTGCACAGCCGGGACTAAAGGCTGTTGCGAACCGGGACTAAAGGGCTTTTTTCTACCAGCGGTGGTCATAACGTTGACATTAGAAATTAGAAAATATTCGGTTGCTACCATGATGGATTATTAGAATTTATTTGTGAAGCACAAAAACACAATAACAGTGGGGAGGGCTGCTTCGTATCCCTAGACCCACCACCCACAGCTGACCGCCATCTCCCTCTTCGGCCTCCTCCCTCCAGGTAACTCTCCAAACTCTAACCTTCCCTCAGGTTCACAGTTTATTACTATACTATACTACAATTTGAGCCTTTCAACTCAAATGAAATTTTTATTTGTACAGTATTTACTGACTTTTACCTCCTGTTTTGCAGGCTATCTGGAATGATTGCAAATTCCCATTAGGTGGACTGGCTCAAAATGGAGAAGCAAGATTGTATTAAGCATTTAAGCTCTTAGCGATTCAGAACGTCAATATCTTCGGGCTGCCTTGTAATATTTTAGAAACCTGTATTTTTTATGGACATTTTATATATATTTTTGGGAAGGGACATTTTATATTGCCTCGCCATGAATTAGGAGTATAATGCTACTGATGAGACTTGGAAGTTCTCACAGTGTGCTAAGGTCCACCCTCACATTTAGGTTTATTCACCCTTAAAATTCTATGATGATAAATGAAATGCATTTATTTTGTTTGATTTTACCATGAAAGGAAAAAAAGAAAGAGAAAAGGTGGTCCGGCCTGATGTGTCGTACTGTCCGGACACGTCTTGACACCATTCCCTCCCCACATATGGTCTAGGTTTGGGGGTTTGCGGATAGCCCGAACATATGATATGACAATTTAGGGGATCTGATTAGGTGTTATTGTCATTTGTAATGTGGTGCACAATAAAGAGTTCGATATTTTTGTACCATCTTATTTACTTTGTGAATCAAATATGATAAGTCTTTCCACGTGTATGATTGAATTGTATTTTTTTTATCAAAATACATTGCAAACGAAGTGGATTTCAGTTATTATTTTTGTCTGTGTTATTGGCCATCTTTTCTATCCACGTAAAATTTGACATGAAAGCGGTACAAATTTTAAAAAATCTGTGGCAATGCACTGGCAGTCTACTAGTAGAACATGAAGTTTCACTCTAATTGGAAAACTGACATTAACATTTGTAAATACCATTAACAGTTTAGGTTTTGTTTAGCACTGCAGCAATCACTATCACTCTCAACGGCAACTGAAACTTATATAAATACTCATCAACCAGTGGGAATCATGTTACTCCTCACACGCTACCATCACTGCTTCTAGCAAGCAACATCGAAGTGAAATAAGGAGAAAAGAAATGTGAGACGAATTTAAGGGATTAAATCGCACGCTCTTGTCTTCACCTTTGTTCAGTCTCTTCCCCTGGGGAGCCATTGACCCGCCTTTGCTAGCTGACACCACCATGTTGGCATTCGTCGCTGTCACGATCCAAGCAAGCACCCTCATCGCTGCTTCTTTTCTGTACCATCGTGGCCTAATTATCCGCCATGGGAATGCCCACTGTGGTGCTCAAATCTGCCACACTGCTACGCTGGTGCACCGTGCAGGACTAGTGCTGGATCGTCGCTGCGAACCACGCCGAACCAACGGCTCTGAACTTCACCGTTCCTCCGTTGGGCTGAATCCTCACCGGTCCGATGGAACCATTCCTGATGATTGAAACAACACCCATAGGGAAAAAGATATTGTGGAACACAATCCTATAAAAAAACCTATGAAACAAAGCATGCCATAGTAGTAGTACGAGTATAATTACATGCGTAGGATTACTTACTACTCCTTTTGAGAAGACTCATTATGGCATCTCCAACAGCAACCCATAAATTTATGCCACATCCGTTCATGGACACGAATGCTGGAGGCCCCCATCCAACGCTGCCTGTATACATCCGGCCAATAATTCGAACTAACCGGACGAAATTCATTCAAACACAACCGGATTTCATATAAACATGACGAATTTCACTACATTTATATCAACTAAGTGGTGATAGTCCGGCTCTGGAGGTATAATTAATATCTAATCTAAATGGTCGCCGGCGTCCGTTCACCTTGTCCGGCCATGAACCTCGAGAACTGAAGCTTAGCCTTCTCCAGCTCGCCTCGGCGCTCTCCAACTCTGCCTCCATAACCTCCACCTTCGGAGCCATGGGAAGCGAAGCTGTCCGCCTCCACGACGCCGCCAAGTGGCTAATCGGCGACGATATTCAGCCTACCAAGCTTGGCTCCAACTAGAGGGGAGGAGCAGTGGCCTTCCTAGGGGCCGAGTCGCGGTGACCCATCGTGTAGTACTCTTCCTTGCTGTCGGCGCCGCCCGCGGATATGCCGACTTCATGGTCGTGATGGCGAGGCACGACCTTGGCGATGTTCTCCTCCTCATCGCCGGCCTCGCCGCACGCCACCTTGTCACCCTCCTTGTAGGTGGCCGCCACCTCCGCCACCCGGTGGCGGTACCGCTAGTGGGCTAGGCGGATCTCGCGGGCGGAGCGGTAGGACTCAAGCAGCGCCACTTGCTCCGCTACGTCCGTGTCCGGCGCTATCTCCCTATCCACGTTGAGCTGCCCCTCCGCCAGTAGGTGCTCCTGGAGGATGTGCCTCCACCAGCAGGTGCTCCTGGAGTAGATGGTGTTTGTAGGCGGTGTCAGCCTGCGCCTTCCAGAACTGCTCCTCCCGCACCATGTCCACGTAATGGGCACGAGCCTCCCCGATGGTCATGGTGCAGTGCATCGGCGAGGGTGGTGCGAGGAGGAGGGTGGTGCCAGCTCGTCGTCGGCGCGTCCTCCATTGGGACGTCATCGTCCTCCGGCTGCCTGCCGGCCAGCCAGCCAGCAATGGCGGCCATTTCCTTCTTCTGATCCGGTGTCAGCCCGTCCCAGAGAGCTTTGGCGGGAGAAGAACCCATGGTGGGAGTGATGCAGAGAGGGATCGGAGGCGGATGAATGCGGCTATGGCCAGGGCAGCCGTTTATATAGCAATGGCGGGCAACAGAGAGACGGACGGGTGGCGCCGAAGGAGACGCCTCGGCAACTGGGTGCCATCAATGTTGGCGGCAGACGGACGGACGGCGAGCGGCCGTTGTGTCATTTGAACACGCATCAGTCGCCTGCACCGGGAAGCGGCGGTCGGCGCCCCTCCTCAATGCTGGTGCCATTGAGCAGTCGCGTCCGCTCTGGCTGGCATGAATGTGAGCATTGATGCTCTGGCCCGACGCTGACCGTTTCGGGCGGGAAATGCACGCGGAAGGAGGTGGGCCAGGGCGGTCAGAAGCTGGCGTGAGAGTTTTTTGGGTCGGCGTTGGAGATGCCCTTAGCACGTCCCCATGCAATATAATATAATAAAAAAAGCAAATAGACGAAACTAAAAATCCCTGCAATAATAAAAAGAAGAAAAGACGGAACCAGGAAGGACAGCAATCATATCCAACGAAGGCACAAAGTGTAGATTAAAGTAGTCGTAGCCATGGGAGAGGGCAGATCAGGAAACGGCAACTCCTGCCACGAACTGTACTCGCTGGGCAGCACAACCACCGTTGCACGGGTTGGGAGAACGACAAAAACGGGGCTTTCCTGCACGTACGTACGGCCGCGTCTTGGCTCTGCTGCCGGCTCCCTCCGTTAGCCTACCTGACGGTGACGGACGTTATCACGGGAAGGCACACGACTACACGAGGAGACACAGAAGATCTCTTTGTTTAGAAAATGGTGGGCACCTGTGTGGATGGGGTGCAGACTTGTCTTCGGTTCTTTAAACAAAGAGATCTTCTGTTTTGTCTGGTAGTAGTACTTCAAAGAATATTCCAATAATTAATGAAGCTTTCGTTATCTTCACTAGTACATACTCCCTCCGTTCCTAAATAGATAGACTTATAAAGTTAATATAAAATTGGGTCATCTATTTTGAAACAGAGTGAGTAGCACAGTGATTAATTAGCCGACAGTTATCTCCTGTCAATAATATACTCCTGGTTGGTTACTCGTATATTCTTCCTCCTTTTTTAGAGGAAGGTTAATTGTATTCTGGTTGGTTTATTAATGATTAGTGATGCGCCGCGGGCCCACCGGCCTTTTCGTTTAGGAAAATATCACCAAGTTATGTTTTGCTTTTTGAGAAAAAATGACAAAGCATCACCAAGTACGTAATAACTACTCCACGCACCCAGTCTACTGTTCTATGTCTGTTTCGGATGATATTCTTTTTAGTAACTTCTAGCGGCTCTACTTTTTCCATTTAAACGGAACAAAATTCCTAGTTAGCATAAAAAACTGATTTAAAGCCGATACATGTGCAATTTAAACAACCAAAACTAAATAAATAAAATAAACAACCCGCCATGAGGCCGCCCACTAATTGAGCCATTGACTCTACCGGCAAAGCAAATGGGGTCGACAAACCACTGTGGTTTTCGAAGCCGTTGCTTACGCTTTCACATCGACCCTGAGAACACATGCCACCTTGCCAGTGGTGAAACTACAAGGTCTCCAAGGCGTAGTTTCTGGGAGGGAGTGAAGGGAACACCGTTGGCTTCTGCTGCCACCTAGGGCAAAACATGGGTTCACCCGAGACATCCCAGACTCCGTTGACGAGGGAGGTTGATGGGCCCTATAATGATGTCCTCAAGGAGAGGAACCACGTCCTAGGGTGTCATTAATGCTGGCATTTAACAGGTTGACCTAGGCTTTCACCTATAGTTCAACAAAATGAAATTCACTTTGGCCTTCCTAGCTATCCGCAGCCAATATCCCGCGACCGGTCCGTGGTAGCCGCCCCCAAGTGCAAGCGATATAATTGTCCATATGAGGTCCATCGCCAATGCCCCTAGTCGGGAGCAAGGAGGCCCTCTCGTCGCGTCGTCATGTGCACTTTGTCCTAGCTCCGACAACATCTGTTGGTTCCCACTCGGATCCTACTTGTCTGGGTCTACTATGTCTCCATCACACCTCTTCTACCTCTAGTTATGTGTCCACCCAGTTCTCGTCGCCTCACCCTCGCGGGTCGCAACTGTCCAGCCCGACGAGAAAACCATTATTCTCGATCTACCAAACCGGCTTGACCAAGAGTTGCCACACATTGTGTGCTAGCATTGGTGGCCCCAAAGTGATCGAAGATCACCCCCAAAACTCGGCCTAAATTGACATCTTGCACCATGGTGCTAATTAAGTCACTCTGGAATAAAGGCCTCCTTTGCTTTGGAATTGTATCCATAGTTTTTTTTAAATACAACATATCTCTACATATTTTTCGTTCAGAAATTACTAGTACAAGCTAGTGATTTATCTACCCTTGCACTCAAATTTTGCAATTTCTAGCATTTATTTAGTGGGTTTTTTTGTACATCATATCGCAAATATTTTACACTGCAGATCATTTGCACTAAACAAATTTCGTTTCTTGCTTAGTATGTAAAATCTAGCACAAATTAGACAAAATTTGCAAACATCTACTAGTACTAACTGCAGCTTGGGACAAAAAGTAGATAATCAGCCAAAAGGTGGTGGACCCCATCGCACACGTGAGTTCCGTTGCTGGCTATCGGTCCTGTGCGCCCTCGTCCCTCCAAGTGGACAAACAGGAGTATCTAGCACTTTCTAGTATATTACTACTCCTCTCAGCAAGCCTGATTAAGTAATGTTTATGCAATTAATAAATCAGAACCAGGGCATTCCAATCATTAGAGTCTCCTTTTACGTCCTTGATTATCAACCCCCTCACTGATTAAGTATACTTAATCAGTACTTAATTTGTACATAGACACTAGTAGTATAATGACCAGTGCATGCCAATCATTAGCAGAATAATTAGGAGTAGTAAGTAGTGTATTATTTAACATCTCGATCAACTCAGTTTCTTAATGGCGTGCATGCATGGATCGCATCGAAGTTGATCCCCACCTTCTTTAGTGATGTGACATATTTGTATGTGTTGGGGAACATAGCAGAAATTCAAAATTTTGTACGCATCACCAAGATCAATCTATGGAGTTTACTAGCAACGAGAGGGAAGGAGTGCATCCACATACCCTTGTAGATCGCGAGCGGAAGCGTTCAAGAGAACGGGGTTGATGGAGTCGTACTCGCCGTGATCCAAATCACCGATGATCCTAGCGCCGAACGGACGGCACCTCCGCGTTCAACACACGTACGAAGCAGCGACGTCTCCTCCTTCTTGATCCAGCAAGGGGGGAGGAGAGGTTGATGGAGATCCAGCAGCACGACGGTGTGGTGGTGGAAGTAGCGGGATCCCGGCAGGGCTTCGCCAAGCGCAAGCGGGGAGGAAGAGGTGTCACGGGAGGGAGAGGGAGGCGCCAGGGCTTGGATTGCTGCTGCCCTCCCTCCCCCCCCCCAACTATATATAGGGCCAAGGGAGAGGGGGGGGCGTAGCCTTGTCCCTTCCTCCAAGGAAGGGTGCGGCCAGGGAGGAGTCCATCCTCCCCAAGGCACCTCGGAGGTGCCTTCCCCCTTTAGGACTCTCCCTTTATCTTATCTCTTGGCGCATGGGCCTCTTGGGGCTGGTTCCCTTGGCCCATATAGGCCAAGGCGCACCCCCCACAGCCCATGTGACCCCCCGGGGGCTGGTGGACCCCTTGGTGGACCCCCGGACCCCTTTCGGCACTCCCGGTACAATACCGATAAAGTGCGAAACTTTTCCGGCGACCAAAATAAGACTTCCCATATATAAATCTTTAACTCCGGACCATTCCGGAACTCCTCGTGACGTCCGGGATCTCATCCGGGACTCCGAACAACTTTCGGGTTACCGCATACTAATATCTCTACAACCCTAGCGTCACCGAACCTTAAGTGTGTAGACCCTACGGGTTCGGGAGACACGCAGACATGACCGAGACGACTCTCCGGTCAATAACCAACAGCGGGATCTGGATACCCATGTTGGCTCCCACATGCTCCTCGATGATCTCATCGGATGAACCACGATGTCGAGGATTCAATCAATCCCGTATACAATTCCCTTTGTCTATCGGTATGTTACTTGCCCGAGATTCGATCGTCGGTATCCCGATACCTTGTTCAATCTCGTTACCGGCATGTCTCTTTACTCGTTCCGTAACACATCATCCCGTGATCAACTCCTTGGTCACATTGTGCACATTATGATGATGTCCTACCGAGTGGGCCCAGAGATACCTCTCCGTTTACACGGAGTGACAAATCCCAGTCTCGATTCATGCCAACCCAACAGACACTTTCGGAGATACCTGTAGTGCACCTTTATAGCCACCCAGTTACGTTGTGACGTTTGGTACACCCAAAGCATTCCTACGGTATCCGGGAGTTGCACAATCTCATGGTCTAAGGAAATGATACTTGACATTAGAAAAGCTCTTAGCAAACGAACTACACGATCTTGTGCTAGGCTTAGGATTGGGTCTTGTCCATCACATCATTCTCCTAATGATGTGATCTCGTTATCAACGACATCCAATGTCCATGGTCAGGAAACCATAACCATCTATTGATCAACGAGCTAGTCAACTAGAGGCTTACTAGGGACATGGTGTTGTCTATGTATCCACACATGTATCTGAGTTTCCTATCAATACAATTCTAGCATGGATAATAAACGATTATCATGAACAAGGAAATATAATAATAACCAATTTATTATTGCCTCTAGGGCATATTTCCAACAGTCTTCCACTTGCACTAGAGTCAATAATGTAGTTCACATCACCATGTGATTAACACTCACCGGTCACATCACCATGTGACCAACATCCAAAGAGTTTACTAGAGTCAACAATCTAGTTCACATCTCTATGTGATTAACACTCAATGAGTTCTGATTTGATCATGTTATGCTTGTGAGAGAGGTTATTAGTCAACGGGTCTGAACCTTCAGATCCGTGTGTGCTTTACGAATATCTATGTCATCTTGTGGATGCTACCACGCGCTATTTGGAGCCATTTCAAATGATTGCTCTACTATACGAATCCGGTTTACTACTCAGAGTCATCCGGATTAGTGTCAAAGTTCGCATCGACGTAACCCTTTACTAAGGATAAATTCGACTGCTGTCATGTGATCCATTCTCGGATCACTATTGTACACCTTGACCAACTCATGGCAAGGCACACTTCATGTGCGGTACACAGCATAGCATACTGTAGAGCCTACGTCTGAAGCATAGGGGACGACCTTCGTCCTTTCTCTCTTTTCTGCTGTGGTCAGGTCTTGAGTCTTACTCAATACTCACACCTTGTAACACAGTCAAGAACTCCTTCTTTGCTGATCTATTTTGAACTCTTTCAAAATCATGTCAAGGTGTGCGTTCTTTGAAAGTATCATCAGGCATCTTGATCTATCTCTATAGATCTTGATGCCCTATATGTAAGCAGCTTTATCCAGGTCTTCCTTTGAAAAACTCCTTTCAAACAACCCTTTATGCTTTTCAGAAATTTTACATCATTTCGGATCAACAATATGTCATTCACATATACTTATCAGAAATGTTGCAGCGCTCCCACTCACTTTATTGTAAATACAAGTTTCTAACAAACTTTGTATAAACCCAAAAACTTTGATCACTCCATCAAAGTGTATATTCTGACTCCGAGATGCTTGCTCTAGTCCATGGAAGGATCGCTGGAGCTAGCATACGTTTTAGCATCCTTAGGATCGACAAAACCTTTATGATTGTATCACATACAACCTTTCCTTACGAAAACTGGTAAGGAAACTTGTTTTGACATCCATCTGCCAGATTGCAGCTAATGCTAACATGATTCCGACGGACTTAAGCATCGCTACGGATGGGAAAATATCATCGTAGTCAACTCCTTGAACTTGTGGAAATACTCTTTGCCACAAGTCGAGCTTCATAGACGGTAACATTACCGTCCACGTCCGTCTTCTTCTCAAAGATCCATTTATCTCGGATTTCATGGCTTCTAACCATTTGTCGGAATATGGGCCCACCATCGCTTCTCCATAGCTCGTAGGTTCAGTATTGTCCAACAACATGATATCTCAGACAGGATCACGTACCACTCTGAAGTAGCACGCATCCTCGTCGTCCTACGAGGTTTGGTAGTGACTTGATCCGAAGTTTCATGATAACTATCATAAGCTTCCACTTCAATTGGTGTAGGTGCCACAGGAACAACTTCCTGTGCCCTGCTACACACTAGTTGAAGTGACGGTTCAATAACCTTATCAAGTCTCCACCATCCTCCCACTCAATTCTTTCAAGAGAAACTTTTCCTCGAGAAAGGTCCTGTTTCTAGAAGTAATTACTTTTGCTTCCAGATCTGAAATAAGAGGTATACCCAATTGTTTTGGGTATTCTATGAAGACGCATTTATCCGCTTTGGGTTCGAGCTTATCAGCCTAAAACTTTTTCACATAAGCATCGCAGCCCCAAACTTTTAAGAAACGACAACTCAGGTTTCTCTAAACGGTGCCGTCTCAACGGAATTGCGTGGTGCCCCTTTTAAAGTGAATGCGGTTGTCTCTAATGCCTAACCCATAAACGATAGTGGTAATTCGATAAGAGACATCATGGTATGCACCATATCCAATAGGGTGTAGTTATGATGTTCGGACACACCATCACACTATGGTGTTCCAGGCGGTATTAATTGTGAAATACTTTCCACAATGTCTTAATTGTGTGCCAAACTCGTAACTCAGATACCCATCTCTATGATCATATCACAGACATTTTATCCTCTTGTCACGACGATCTTCAACTTCACTCTGAAATTACTTGAACCTTTCAATAATTCAGACTTGTGTTTCATCAAGTAAATACACTCAACATCTACTCAAATCATCTGTGAAGTAAGAACATAACGATATCCACTGCATGCCTCAACACTCATTGGACTGCATACATCAAAATGTATTACTTCCAATAAATTGCTCTCTTGTTCCATCTTACTGAAAACGAGGCCTTTCAGTCATCTTGCCCATGTGGTATGATTTGCATGTCTCAAGTGATTCAAAATCAAGTGAGTCCAAACGATCCATCTGCATGGAGTTTCTTCATGCATATATACCAATAGACATGGTTCGCATGTCTCAATCTTTTCAAAAACGAGTGAGTCCAAAGATCCATCTACATGGAGCTTCTTCATGCGTTCTACACCAATATGACTCAAATGGCAGTGCCACAACTATGTGGTACTATCATTACTATTTTATATCTTTTGGCACGAACATGTGTATCACTACGATCGAGATTCATTTTAGGTGCAAGACCATTGAAGGTATTATTCAAATAAACAGAGTAACCATTATTCTCCTTAAATGAATAACCGTATTGCGATAAACATAATCCAATCATGCTCAACGCAAACACCAAATCTCGATGGTAGAGGGAGCATGCGATGCTTGATCACATCAACCTTGGAAACACTTCCAACACATATCGTCATCTCACCTTTAGCTAGTCTCCGTTTATTCCGCAGCTTTTATTTCGAGTTACTAACACTTAGTAACCGAACCGGTATCTAATACCCTGGTGCTTCTAGGAGTACTAGTAAAGTACACATTCATATAATGTATATCCAATATACTTCTGTCGACCTTGCCTGCCTTCTCATCTACCAAGTATCTAGGGTAGTACTGCTTCAGTGACCGTTCCCCTCATTACAGAAGCACTTAGTCTCGGGTTTGGGTTCAATCTTGGGATTCTTCACTAGAGCAGCAAATGACTTGCTGTTTCATGAAGTATCCCTTTTGCCCTTGCCCTTCTTAAACTAGTGGTTTTACTAACCATCAACAATTGATGCTCCTTCTTGATTTCTACTTTCGCGGTGTCAAACATCGCGAGTTGCTCAAGGATCATCATCTATCCTTGATATTTATAGTTCATCACGAAGCTCTTAATAGCTTGGTGGCAGTGATTATGGAGAACCATCACTGTCTCATCTGGAAGATTAACTCCCACTTGATTCAAGTGATTGTAGTACTCAGACAATCTGAGCACATGCTCAACGATTGAGCTTTTCTCCCTTAGTTTGCAGGCTTAAGAAACTTGTCAGAGATCTCATACCTCTTGACGTGGGCACTAGTCTGAAATCCCAATTTCAGTCTTTGGAACATCTCACATGTTCTGCGATGTTTCAAAAACGTCTTTGGTGCCACAATTCTAAACCGTTAGCATTACGCACTGAACTATCACGTAGTTATCAAAACGTGTATGTCAGATGTTCCGCAACATCTATAAACGATGCTGAGGTTCAGCACACCGAGCGTTGCATTAAGGACATAAGCCTTCTATGCAGCAATGAGGACAATCCTCAGTTTACGGACCCAGTCCGCATAATTGCTACTACCAACTTTCAACTAAATTTTCTCTAGGAACATATCTTAAATAGTAGAACTAAAGCGTATGACATAATTTGTAAAGACCTTTTGACTATGTTCATGATAATGAAGTTCATCTGATTATTGAATGAACTCCCACTCAGATAGACATCCCTCTAGTCATCTAAGTGATACATGATCCGAGTCAAACTAGGCCGTGTCCGATCATCACGTGAGACGGACTAGTCATCATCGGTGAACATCTCCATGTTGATCGTATCTTCTATACGACTCATGCTCGACCTTTCGGTCTCTTGTGTTCCGAGGCCATGTCTGTACATGCTAGGCTCGTCAAGTCAACCTAAGTGTTTCGCATGTGTTCCGAGGCCATGTCTGTACATGCTAGGCTCGTCAACACCCGTTGTATTCGAACGTTAGAATCTATCACACCCGATCATCACGTGGTGCTTCGAAACAACGAACCTTCGCAACGGTGCACAGTTAGGGGGAACACGTCTCTTGAAATTTTAGTGAGGGATCATCTCATTTATGCTACCGTCGTTCTAAGCAAATAAGATGCATAACATGATAAACATCACATGCAATCAAATAGTGACATGATATGGCCAATATCATTTTGCTCCTTTGATCTCCATCTTCGGGGCACCATGATCATCTTTGTCACCGGCATGACACCATGATCTCCATCATTGTATCTTCATGAAGTTGTCACGCCAACGATTACTTATACTTCTATGGCTAACGCGCTTAGCAATAAAGTAAAGTAACTTACATGGCGTTATTCAATGACACACAGGTCATACAAAAAATAAAGACAACTCCTATGGCTCCTGCCGGTTGTCATACTCATCGACATGCAAGTCGTGATTCCTGTTACAAGAATATGATCAATCTCATACATCACATATATCATTCATCACATCTTCTGGCCATATCACATCACATAGCATACCCTACAAAAACAAGTTAGACGTCCTCTAATTGTTGTTGCATGTTTTACGTGGCTGTTATGGGTTTCTAGCAAGAACGTTTCTTACCTGCGTAAAACCACAACGTGATATGCCAATTTCTATTTACCCTTCATAAGGACCCTTTTCATCGAATCCGTTCCGACTAAAGTGGGAGAGACAGACACCCGCTAGCCACCTTATGCAACTAGTGCATGTCAGTCGGTGGAACCTGTCTCACGTAAGCGTACGTGTAAGGTCAGTCCGGGCCGCTTCATCCCACAATGCCGCCGAAACAAGATAAGACTAGTAGCGGCAAGAAGAATTGGCAACATCGACGCCCACAATTACTTTGTGTTCTACTCGTGCATAGAAACTACGCACAGACCTAGCTCTGATACCACTGTTGGGGAACGTAGCAGAAATTCAAAATTTTCTACGCATCACCAAGATCAATCTATGGAGTTTACTAGCAACGAGAGGGAAGGAGTGCATCTACATACCCTTGTAGATCGCGAGCGGAAGCGTTCAAGAGAACGGGGTTGATGGAGTCGTACTCGTCGTGATCCAAATCACCGATGATCCTAGCGCCGAACGGACGGCACCTCCACGTTCAACACACGTACGAAGCAGCGACGTCTCCTCCTTCTTGATCCAGCAAGGGGGGAGGAGAGGTTGATGGAGATCCAGCAGCACGACGGCGTGGTGGTGGAAGTAGCGGGATCCCGGCAGGGCTTCGCCAAGCGCAAGCGGGGAGGAAGAGGTGTCACGGGAGGGAGAGGGAGGCGCCAGGGCTTGGATTGCTGCTGCCCTCCCTCCCCCCCACTATATATAGGGCCAAGGGAGAGGGGGGGCGCAGCCTTGGCCCTTCCTCCAAGGAAGGGTGCGGCCAGGGAGGAGTCCATCCTCCCCAAGGCACCTCGGAGGTGCCTTCCCCCTTTAGGACTCTCCCTTTATCTTATCTCTTGGCGCATGGGCCTCTTGGGGCTGGTTCCCTTGGCCCATATAGGCCAAGGCGCACCCCCCACAGCCCATGTAGCCCCCCGGGGGCTGGTGGACCCCTTGGTGGATCCCCCGGACCCCTTTCGGCACTCCCGGTACAATACCGATAAAGTGCGGAACTTTTCCGGCGACCAAAATAAGACTTCCCATATATAAATCTTTACCTCCGGACCATTCCGGAACTCCTCGTGACGTCCGGGATCTCATCCGGGACTCCGAACAACTTTCGGGTTACCGCATACTAATATCTCTACAACCCTAGCGTCACCGAACCTTAAGTGTGTAGACCCTACGGGTTCGGGAGACATGCAGACATGACCGAGACGACTCTCCGGTCAATAACCAACAGCGGGATCTGGATACCCATGTTGGCTCCCACATGCTCCTCGATGATCTCATCGGATGAACCACGATGTCGAGGATTCAATCAATCCCGTATACAATTCCCTTTGTCTATCGGTATGTTACTTGCCCGAGATTCGATCGTCGGTATCCCGATACCTTGTTCAATCTCGTTACCGGCATGTCTCTTTACTCGTTCCGTAACACATCATCCCGTGATCAACTCCTTGGTCACATTGTGCACATTATGATGATGTCCTACCGAGTGGGCCCAGAGATACCTCTCCGTTTACACGGAGTGACAAATCCCAGTCTCGATTCGTGCCAACCCAACAGACACTTTCGGAGATACCTGTAGTGCACCTTTATAGCCACCCAGTTACGTTGTGACGTTTGGTACACCCAAAGCATTCCTACGGTATCCGGGAGTTGCACAATCTCATGGTCTAAGGAAATGATACTTGACATTAGAAAAGCTCTTAGCAAACGAACTACAAGATCTTGTGCTAGGCTTAGGATTGGGTCTTGTCCATCACATCATTCTCCTAATGATGTGATCTCGTTATCAACGACATCCAATGTCCATGGTCAGGAAACCATAACCATCTATTGATCAACGAGCTAGTCAACTAGAGGCTTACTAGGGACTTGGTGTTGTCTATGTATCCACACATGTATCTGAGTTTCCTATCAATACAATTCTAGCATGGATAATAAACGATTATCATGAACAAGGAAATATAATAATAACCAATTTATTATTGCCTCTAGGGCATATTTCCAACAGTATGCATGGACCGCATCCCAGGAGTATCAACGGATGTGGTCGCTTACTTTTCTTTTGTTGAGGCACTGCAGAAAGAATAGATCCAAATAGGAATGATGAGAGTTCTATAAGTGGACATGCATATATGTCATATACGTGTCATATCAAAATGAAATCCATGCATATACTAAGTACAAAAAGAGACATGATAACCTCCCCATGTGTCACTCCTTTCGATGACTCATGGGAGAAACCCTAGCTTGCACCGTCCTCCCCCCCCCCCACACCCCCCCGCCATCCCCTCCCATTGCCGCTACCGCGATGGCGGTAGGTCCTGTCCCGCAAAGTGGGAGGGGATCCTCCGGCCATTCTCGCATGACGGAGACCGGATGCGAAGGAGGTGACACCAGAGATTGTGATGGCAGAGCGGCATGCTTGTGGATGGCGTGCGGCGCTGGTCAGGTGGCGCAAGGCAGCGGGAGGAATCATCTCACGGCGATGTGATCGCGTTTGGAGGCGAAGGAAGGCGACTCAACAATGGCATGTCTAGCGCCCTACGCCTCCCGGTGTCGTGGACGTGTAGCATGTGGGCTCTGTTGTCTCTGGTGTTGTGACACCACTACTCAGGCCGGTTGGGGGTCGTGTGGCCCTGTTCATGCAAAAGGTTGGGACGCCATGCATGGTGTTGTGGAGGTGGATACATCTGGTGGGTCGACTGGATGGTGGAAGCTAGGGTGTCGGCCTCGGGATGTGGATAACTTACGTACATCGGTGCAACAACCCCGAAATCTATGGTGGCATGAGCTGCGTAGGGCGAGATTATCGGGCCTCCACGGTGTGGACGACATGTCGGCATTGCGTGGACGGTGGGTATGTGTATGTTAGCTTGGCTAATGTGGCCATCTGGGCCCAGATTATTGTGGTGATGGTTTTTGGTGAAGACAATCCGCATGTGACGCATGGCTATTGTGTCTTCAATGGATGACTAGGTGTGATGCGGTGACGCTAGGTTCGGTGGTCTACAGGTGAAAGTCTAGCATCCACTTCGGTCGATGCCGACGAGGACGACGTCCTTGGATGTCATAACTTTTCTTGGAGGTGTCGTCGAGGAGCTCCTTCACCGCCCCGAGGAAACGCGCCCACCTGGATGGTGATGGAACTACAAGGTTCCTAAGGCATCCCTAGGACGAAGTAATGAACATGTCGTTGTCGGCCACTCCAACCTAGGCAAAAGCTTATTGGGGTTTCAGCTGAGAGAGCCCGGACTCCGTTGACGAGGGAGGTGAAGCAGCTCAATAATGATGTCTCCAAGGAAAGGAACGACATCCTAGGGGCATCGTCGATGCTGGCATATAACATGGCCGGCCTAGGCTTTTGCCTATAGCACAAGAAAACCATTGTGACTTCAGCCTGCCTAGTCGACCGTCAACAACCGAACTGTGTAGCCATACGTGCTAGCCGGCTCCCCATCCCCGTCATCCACCAAGGAAGCCAACAAGCCATGACGACACCACACACCGCCATGGCCGCCTCAATCCTAACCCTCAAATGTGGGACAAATCCTCTCTACGAGATTTATCGCCAGCACCCCCGCTGGGAGCAAAGGTGCTCCACATGCGGTTCTAGCTCCGGCAACATCTGTTGGCTCCTACTCGGATCCGGCTTGTGTGAGTTTACTGCGTCTCCCATGGCACCACTTCCGCCTTTAGTTGTAGTGTCGCCCCTCTTCAAGCACCCCCTTACTAGTCCTCACGCATCCAACATGACAAGCAGACATTACTCTCGATCAATCAAACGGCTTGACGAAGAATTGCCACAGATTGCGTGCTAGCGTCGGCAGCCCCATAGCGGTCGATGTCCGATCACCCCCAAATCTCGGCCTAAGCTGCCATCCTACACCATAATGAGCATTAACTCACTCCGGAACAGGCTTGCCATGTTTTAACCATAGCATTTTAAAATGTATGTACAATATATTCGTGTGTGTGTATATATATATATATATATATATATATATATATATATTTGTTGTGTAAAAATTACAAGATTGTGATTTGTCTAGCGCTGGACTCGAGGTATTAATTTCTAGCATTTACGTAGTGATTTATTTTTTCTGTAAATTGTGATACAGAAGTTCTGCGCTGCATACCATTTGCACAATTGCACTAAACAAACTTTATTTCTCGACAAAGTGTACAAAAGATCTAAAGAATTGCGACAGAAAGTAAACAAACAGCCAAAATGTCGTCAAAGGGGTGGGCCGCACGGCGCACGTGTGTTCGGGCTCCTGTCTAGTGGGCCTGATCCCTCGGGGCGGACAAAACGGAAACATGTACCTACCACTTGTAGTATAGTAGTGCTCCTTGACACTGCTTTGTGCTTCAGTGTTTTATAAATCCGGCAACTAATATATCTTGACCAGTGCAAATCAACGGTCCTTTTTTACTTAATTAAGTACTACTCCTTGGTTACAGAACGCCTTGCTTAGAGTAATCTAGTTTGTATAATGAGATGCATGCATGGGTCGCATCCACCTTCTTAATGATGGGACAACTTTGCATCTTTACATGCATGGATAGCATCTGTTCCCAAGCAGTATCGACGTACTAGTGGCCTACATTCCTTTTGTTAGGGTACTCAGACCAGTAGGAAAAGGGGTTTTTATCCTGGTTTATAAGGGCCTTTAGTCCCGGTTCTGGAACCGGGACTAAAGGGTCATTACTAATGCCCTAACCTAAAGGCCGTCCACGTGGCCGGTGCGGGGAGCCTAGGCAGGAGGGCCTTTTGTCCCGGTTGGTGTCACCAACCGGGACCAATAGGCATTCACGCGTCAGCACCTGGCAGGAGCTGAGATTTTTGTTTTTTTAAGGGGTGGTTTAGGGGTTTTGGGGGTTAATTTAGGTGTTTCATATATTGTGTTAGCTAGCTAATTAATAGAGAGAAGTGTCCTCTCTTATCTTCGTGCTTGGTCGACGCTACGTACTATATACGTATGGAGAGGAGTAGACACGCTAGCTAGTAATCAAATGAAGGAAACAGAAGATCGTCATGAACATATGCATACAGAGAGAAGTGATATCGACCACCTCTCCTTCTCCGAGATATTGGTCGAACAACAAGTTCTCGTATATCTATCCGACACTACCGGCTACATATATACAATAATTATCTCTTACAATACAATCTCCTAATTATATTGTAGGAACACAGGGTCCACATAGTATTCTCCGTTTTCAGCGATCACGTGGTCAAGGAAGAATGCCGCCAATTCCTCTTGAATTGCTCGCATACGATCTGGTGCTAGGAGTTCATCCCGCATCCGAAAGATCTAATTTGAAGAAGGGGGTCAATACATATATATATATATATATGAATAAATGAAACACAACACAAATGATGGTAATAAAATAAAATTGTGAATATTATTGCTTACGCGCTTCATATTGTTCTTCAGTGTAGCCCCGCTCACAGGTCATGTGGCGGATGGACTCGCAAACGTAGTATCCATAGTAATTATTCCCGGGTTCCTGCCACAACCACTTTACAAGAAATAGAGGTCAATCAAACTGATAAGCAAGCATGCTAAATGGTATTGATGAAACTAGCGCTTGAATCACTAGGAGATGCGCGGAACATGCTACTATGGTACTTACTTTCGGGTGTCTAAATTGCAGCTTTTTCGGGAGTCCCGGAGCTTTTGAGGTGAATTTTCTCCAAACCCTGCCAGACAAATAAAACAATTACTTGATATCAGGAAATGAACAAAGTTGCTGATATGGTGGATAATGATCGATTTAACTTACTACTGGAGCATTTGAGTCATGTTCGCATAGTCCTGGGGATCTTTTCGTCTCGAGTCTAAGACGGTTACTACTCCCGGCTCAAGCTTAATCTCTAGGAGAATATAGTGGAAGCTGCGCATGCATGCATAAGTCATCAATTACATTACCATAACCTGGACTAATAAGGGAAACCGAATATGCACAAGACAGTAACACTCACTTGATGCTGTAAGGAAAGAGTATTATATCTTTGTTTTGATTTAATACCAACGATTGTAGCAAGTTGGCCTCGGCTTCTTTGGGATGTTTTTCAACCGTATATGCATCTATGAGATTTGTGTTAATGAACCCAATATCATCGATTTGTCTTTTCTTCAATTCGGCGATCTTCAATCTGCATAATATAGTGAGGATAAGTATAAATACATGCAATGAAAGAGCTGACCTATATAGAGAGACTTAATGACAGAAGTAGTACTACTTACAGACAGTAGCAAGTGATCGTTGTTTTATCGAGGGACTTTTGATTGTAAAACTGGAAGAAATCCTCAAATGGAACATTCAGCAGTTCAATTCCAACGAGGTCATGCTCCGGTTTAACTCTCAGCGTCAAAGTACTCATCCCATCAGACTCTCTGCAGGTTTTCATGTACCAATCATGTAGTCTTCGCATCATCGTGCTTAGAGATCTGACATCTTTGACGAGAGGCTTCCCGTAATGGTATTTGTGTTCGTCCACCTCCATGATTTCATAATGTACATCGTCGGGCAGGTAATCTCCAAGATTGCTATAACCGGGCACCATATTCGGATCATTAGCGACGATGTCTTTTGACACCTTGAGCGGGGGGCACGATTGGTTCGCTTGTTCGCCGAGCTGGGCAATTTTTTTCCCAGCTCGTCGTTCTTTCATCCTTTTATCACTGACAGTACTTCCCGACCGCTCCGCTTCGGCATATGCCTTTGCAAGAACGCGCTCATAGTTGCCTCTCGGCGGAGACTTTGGTGGTTTTGTCAGGGCAGCCAGAGTGCGCTTTGCTTTCACCGGATCTACCTTCTCCTCCGGAGGTGGATGTTTCTTTGCTTTCACCCCTTCAAAGAAGTTCTTCACTTTGGCTCGCACGATCTTCGTGTTCTCCTCCTCGATCCTCTCATATGGTAACTTCTCTGGAGTCTTCAGAGAAGGACCGAATCTGTATTGCCTCCCGCCTCTGGCAGCTGTACTGCTAGACGCCGGCAGAGCAGACGGAGCGGCTGCGGCTGTCTTCTTTCCTTGCTTACGAGGCGGAGGAGAAGGACTACGACGCGCCGGAGCAGCCGCAGCGGCGGCGGGTCTCTTCCGCCCTTGCTGACGAGGCGGAGAAGGAGGAGGCTGGCTGCTCTGGCGCGCCGGCGCTGGCGGAGAAGGAGGCGGAGTGCCGCCACGCGCCGGAGAAGGAGGCTGAGTGCCCTGATCACTCGCCGGAGGAGGAGGCGGAGGAGGAGGCGGAGTGCCCTTACTCGCCGGAGCCGTCCAGTTCGGAAGCTTGATGAGCTCCTTCGGCCATAGGCATGGAGTCTTCAGAGCTAAACCCAGCCGAGTCTCCCCTTCACCGGTAGGGTGGTCAAGCTGGAGGTCCTCAAATCCCTCCGTTATTTCATCCACCATCACCCTAGCATATCCTTCTGGAGTCGGCCGGCAGTGGTAGCTTGCACCGGGTTCAGTAGGTAAAACAGAGCCAACAGCCGCCTTGACTTTCAAGTTCTGCCATTCTGCCATAAGGTGGCAATGTTGAGACTCCGTGATAGCATCCACGGGGTAGCTAGCAGGAGCCGCATGCTCCAGCTGAGGCAGCTCGGTGGAAGCCACGCTGCTTCTCCGCTGAGATGGCGGTGTAGCTTGGGGGGCAGTTTCGGCATCTCGATTGCCGTCTCGTTCCTCTAGCGCTTGAACCCTTTCGTGCAGCATCTGAATTTGGATCTGCTCCACTTTTTTCCTCCTCTCCTGGGTTTTGTAACCGCCCGCGTTCGGAAAACCAACCTTCCACGGAACGGAGCCTGGCGTGCCTCGTGTCCGTCCAGGGTGCTTAGGATTCCCGAGGGCCATTGTGAGCTCGTCGTTCTCTCTGTCTGGAACGAACGTCCCTTGCTGCGCTGCATCGATATAGTGCTTAAGCTTCTTGACGGGTATTGCAAGTTGCTCGTCCGTCCAACGACACCTCCCTGATACAGGGTCCAAGGTTCCGCCAGCCCCGAAGAACCAAGTCCGGCAACGGTCTGGCCAGTTCATTGTCTCTGATTCGATCCCTTTATCAAGAAGATCCCTCTCAGACTTGGCCCACTTAGGCCGGGCTTTGAGGTAGCCACCTGACCCCGTGCGATGGTGAAGCTTCTTCTTCGCAGCATTCTTCTTATTTGTGCTGACATCTTCTTACTCTTTTCCGATGTCTTGTGGGCCACAAATGCGGGCCAGTGATCTCTGATCTTCTCATACCGGCCGATGAATTCTGGTGTCTCTTCTTTGTCGGCAAACGTTTTCAGCTCATTCTTCCACCTCCTGAATAGGTCTGCCATCTTCTTAAGAGCATGAGACTTGATTAATTGCTCTATAACCGGCTTCTCCGGATCCTCCTCTTGCGGTAGGGTGAAATTTGCCTTCAGCTCAGTCCAAAGATCATCTTTCTGCATATCATTGACATAAGACACCTCAGGGTCTTCCTTCTTAGGCTTATACCATTGGTGGATGCTGATCGGGATCTTGTCCCTAACTAGAACCCCGCACTAAGCAGCAAAAGCATCCTTTGTCCGGAGGGGTTCAATCGGTTGGCCGTCGCGCGCGATTGCTGTGATCTCAAACCTTTCATCCGAGCGCAACTTTCTCTTCGGGCCTCGTCTCTTTACCGCAGTTGTGCTCGATCCGGAGGGCTAGAAAAAAGAAGAAAGACGAGTGTGTTAATTAATATGTGTACATACCAAAACAATGAATGCATCAATTAGCTAGTCAGCACAGGCTTAACTAATATATTTACCTGGCCAGACTCTGTTCGGTCACCGGAGCCGTCACCACGGGCTCCTTCTTGCACCAGCATTGGGTCACCGTCATGTCTTTCCTCCTCCACTCTTCGATCACCGTAGCCTGCTTCTTCACCCTATTCTTCCAGACCATCATTGTCGTTAAGATACGACAAGATATCACCTCCGGCTAAGATTATGTCCCCCAACACCTCTTCTGCTTGCTCATCTCGCCCGTGCTCCATTGTTTCTGCAAATATTACAACATGGCAATTATTACACAAACATGACAACAGGTGGATATATTAGTGCAAACGTAGACCTAGCTTATTCCGGGTTTGGGGTGGCCTAGGCAACGCTTCAAGGGTAGGGGCGCGGCGGGAGGGGGTAGGAGACCGACATCGTTTTTTTCTAGGGTTTGGGTGTCCTCGAGAGTTTTGGTCGAGCGAGAGGGCCGGGGGGTGCTCCCGTGGTATAAGTTATCACGGTCGAGAGGGGGTATACATATCGACCGTCCATCATGTCGAAGTTATCTGGGAGGGAGTTATATATATCGACAACGACGACATACATACACGGGAAAATAATGTTATCGGGGAGGGGGTATATCGACCCCCCCCCAAGTGTTGAAGTTATCGGGAGGGGGTTTTATATCGACAATGACGACATACATACACGGGAAAATAATGTTATCGAGGAGGGGGTATATCGACCCCCCCTCGTGTTGAAGTTATCGGGAGGGGGTAATATCGACAACGACAACATACATACACGGGAAAATAATGTTATCGGGGAGGGGGTATATCGACCCCCCCCCCCCACGTGTTGAAGTTATCAGGAGGGGGTTATATCGACAACGACGACATATATACACGGGAAAATAATGTTATCGGGGAGGGGGTATATCGACCCCCCCCCCCTCGTGTTGAAGTTATCCCCCCTCGTGTTGAAGTTATCCCCCCTTGTGTTGAAGTTATCGGGAGGGGTATATATCGACGACGACAGACCCGATAAAACATAAGAAAACGAAGAAGAAATAAAAAGAGGAGAAGAAGAAAGGAATAGAGGAGAGGATTGAAGAAAAAAAAGAAGAAGAAAAGAGGAGAAGAAGAAAGGAATAGAGGAGAAGAAGAAAAAATAGAATTTTTCTATTTTTTCTTCTTCTCCTCTATTCCTTTCTTCTTCTCCTCTTCTTTTTCTTCTTTTTTCCTCTTCTTATTTATTTCTCCTCTTCTTCCTCTCCTCTTCTTCTTTCTTTCCTCTTCTTATTTTCTTCTTTCCTATCCTTCTTTTTCTTTTCTTCCCTTCCTAGCTAGATATATAAAACTTTTCTAAAATTGTAACTTTTGCATATATAAAACTTTTCCATGTGGATCATCATTTCTCATATATATCGAATATATATCCATTGTCATATATAAAAACTTTCTATATATGAACAAAAAACTTTCTATGAACAAAAAAACATTTTTGACATATATATTCATACAATTTGAACATCTACATACATACATTTTTTTTGTTCACATATACATTATAGCCACATACACATATACATCACATATGAACAAAAAAATTAAACTAATAAAAATAAAAAAAACATATAGCCACATATGAACAAAAACATATAGCCACATACATACACATATACATTATATATATATGATCAAAAAACAATTAACTAATAAAAAAACAGAGCCGGGCCGGCGGCCCTCACAGCAGGGGCGGCTAGGGCGATGGCGACGGCGGGGGCGGCGAGGGCGCCGGAGCGCGGGGGCGGGACGGCGCGGGGGCGACGAGGGCGCCGGCGAGCACGCGCGGGCCGGGCAGGGGGCTCGGGGCGCCGAGGCGGCGTGCGCGAGCAGGGGAGCACGAGGCGGGGCGGCGCGTGGGGGCAGGGCGACGGCGACGAGCACCGGGCGGCGAGCCGTCGAGGCAAGGGCGCGGGGCAACGGCGACGAGGAGCTGGCGGCGACGGCGAGCACGGGCAGCCTGGCGGCGTCGGGGGAAACTGGCGAGGTATCTGAAAATTTCCCAAGTGTTGCATTAGATAGGCACACCTTTGGTCCCGGTTGGTGGCACCAACCGGGACCAATGCCACCCTTTAGTCCCGGTTGGTGCCACCAACCGGGACCAAAGGGCGGGAAGCGGCGGCCTTTGGTCCCGGTTGGTGCCACCAACCGGGACTAAAGGGGGGCATTGGTCCCGGTTGGTGCCACCAACCGGGACCAAAGGCCTTGCGCTGCCCGTGGCCAAAAGTTTAGTCCCACCTCGCTAGTTGAGAGGGTCTCGGAGTGGTTTATAAGCCCCACTGCGGCTGCCCTCTCGAGCTCCTCTCAAATGCAGGCTTACGGGCCTAATGTCATACTGTGCTGTCTGTGGACCTATTGGGCCTTCTGCGGGCCTGAATCCTGGCCCAGGTTGGGTTTCTAGTCGTATTCAGGCCGTGGTGGCCCAATAGGTGGCAGTTTTTAAAAGAAATCTAGTTTTTTGGTTCTGTTTTTTGCATTATTTATTTTCTTTTGTTTTTTGCTTTATTTTTTAATTCTTTTTGCTTTTAGGTCAGCAAAATTATAAACTGTCTGTTAGTAAGTTTTAGAAAAAATATAAAATTTCTATTAGTGCCATTAGTTCTTTATGAAAATTCTTTTTGCTGTATTTAGTTTTTTTGTTTTCTTTTTTGCTATATTTATTTTGTTTTGTTTCTACTTACAACAAAAAACTTATTTATTTTATTTTATTTTGTTTCTAATTACTTATTTATTTTACTTTATGATAATTCTTTCTGCTATTAAAGTTTCTATCAAAAAAAGTTCTTTATGAAAATTCTTTTTGCTTTTAATGATTAAAAATAAAAAAGAGGCGCAATGCGCGATGATTTGCTTCAAGCCTTTCGGAATAGTGTAGACTGCACTGCACATAGCTCGATGCAGTCTACCTTATTCCTCAAGGCTTGAAGCTAAGCAACGTGAGCATTGCGCCTCTTCTTCATCGTCTCTGCACTCAGGGCTTATAAACCGCTCCTAGTGCCTCTCAGCTAGCGAGGTGGGACTAAAAAACTGCTTAGCTAGTAAGAAACTCTAGTACCGGTTCGTGCCACGAACAGGTACTAAAGGTGCTCGTGGGGCCACAACCTCATTAGTATCGGTTCGTGGCACCAACAGGGACCAAAGGGTGGAATTGGTCCCGGTTCGTGCCACCAACCGGGACAAATGGCCTTGCACAGCGGCGTGGTGGTGAGTTTAGTCCCACCTCGCTAGCTAAGAGAGAGAGCCGCACCTGTTTATAAGGTGCGGTGCGCCTGAGCTGTCGAGCTCCTCTCTAAAGCAGGCTTACGGGCCTAACCTCTCTGCACTCAGGGCTTATAAAGCATTTGAAATGAACTCTGAAAAGGTTGAAAGTTGGCATGGTATCATCATTTCATCCACATAGCATGTGCAAGAAAGTTGAGAGGGTTACGGCAAAAACTAGATGCACTTCTTGTACAAAACGGACAATGGTATCATACTCGTCTATTACAAAGTTGGCATGCTATCATCATAATAGTTGCGGGAGAAAGTCTTCACTTTTCCTTCGCTTGTGTCATTTGCTTATTGCGCCGTAACCATGGATAATCTTCATCGTTTATCAGGATGCTTGGGTCAGCCTTGACTTTGAAGGGAGGAATTTCATGAAACTTTTCATAATCTTCAGACATATCTGTCTTGCCCTCCACTCCCACAATGTCCCTTTTTCCTGAAAGAACTATGTGCCGCTTTGGCTCATCGTATGATGTATTCGCTTCCTTATCTTTTCTTTTCCTCGGTCTGGTAGACATGTCCTTCACATAGATAACCTGTGCCACATCGTTGGCTAGGACGAACGGTTCGTCAGTGTACCCAAGATTGTTCAGATCCACTGTTGTCATTCCGTACTGTGGGTCTACCTGTACCCCGCCTCCTGACAGATTGACCCATTTGCACTTAAACAAAGGGACCTTAAAATCATGCCCGTAGTCAAGTTCCCATATGTCCATTATGTAACCATAATATGTGTCCTTTCCCCTCTCGGTTGCTGCATCAAAGCGGACACCGTTGTTTTGGTTGGTGCTCTTTTGATCTTGGGCGATCGTGTAAAATGTATTCCCATTTATCTCGTATCCTTTGTAAGTCAATACAGTCGAAGATGGTCCCCTGGACAACGAGTACAACTCATCACAAACAGTGGTGTCACCTCTGAGACGTGTTTCCAACCAACTGCTTAAAGTCCTGATGTGTTCACATGTAATCCAGTCGTCACACTGCTCCGGTGTTTGGAGCGCAGACTGTTCTTGTGTTCATCGACATACGGGGTCACCAAGGTAGAGTTCTGTAGAACTGTGTAGTGTGCTTGAGACCAAGAATATCCGTCCCTGCATATTATTGAGCCCCCCCCTCCAAGCGTGCCTTTTCCAGTCAGTCTCCCCTCATACCGCGATTTAGGGAGACCTATCTTCTTAAGGCCAGGAATGAAGTCAACACAAAACCCAATGACATCCTCTGTTTGATGGCCCATGGAGATGCTTCCTTCTGGCCTAGCGCGGTTACGGGCATATTTCTTTAGGTCTCCCATGAACCTCTCAAAGGGGAACATATTGTGTAGAAATACGGGCCCCGGCATGACAATCTCGTCGACTAGATGAACTAGGACGTGCGTCATGATATTGAAGAAGGATGGTGGGAACACCAGCTCGAAACTGACAAGACATTGCGCCACATCACTCCTTAGCCTTGGTATGATTTCTGGATCGATCACCTTCTGAGAGATTGCATTGAGGAATGCACATAGCTTCACAATGGCTAATCGGACGTTTTCCGGTAGAAGCCCCCTCAATGCAACCGGAAGCAGTTGCATCATAATCACGTGGCAGTCATGAGACTTTAGGTTCTGGAACTTTTTCTCTGGCATATTTAGTATTCCCTTTATATTCGACGAGAAGCCAGTCGGGGCCTTCATACTGAGCAGGCATTCAAAGAAGATTTCTTTCTCTTCTTTCGTAAGAGCGTAGCTGGCAGGACCTTCATACTGCTTCGGAGCCATGCCGTCTTTTTCGTGCAAACGTTGCAGGTCCTCCCGTGCCTCAAGTGTATCTTTTGTCTTCCCATACACGCCCAAGAAGCCTAGAAGGTTCACACAAAGGTTCTTTGTCACGTGCATCACGTCGATTGAAGAGCGGACCTCTAGCTCTTTCCAGTAGGGTAGGTCCCAAAATATAGATTTCTTCTTCCACATGGGTGCGTGTCCCTCAGCGTCATTCGGAACAGCTAGTCCGCCGGGACCCTTTCCAAAGATTACGTGTAAATCATTGACCATAGCAAGTACGTGATCACCGGTACGCATGGCGGGCTTCTTCCGGTGATCTGCCTCGCCTTTGAAATGCTTGCCTTTCTTTCGACATTGATGGTTGGTCGGAAGAAATCGACGATGGCCCAGGTACACATTCTTCCTGCTTTTGTCCAGGTATATACTTTCAGTGTCATCTAAACAGTGCGTGCATGCGTGGTATCCCTTGTTTGTCTGTCCTGAAAGGTTACTGAGAGCGGGCCAATCGTTGATGGTTACAAACAGCAACGCGTGCAGGTTAAATTCCTCCTGTTTGTGCTCATCCCTTGTACGTACACCGTTTCCATTCCACAGCTGTAAAAGTTCTTCAACTAATGGCCTTAGGTACACATCAATGTCGTTGCCGGGTTGCTTAGGGCCTTGGATGAGAACTGGCATCATAATGAACTTCCGCTTCATGCACATCCAAGGAGGAAGGTTATACATACATAGAGTCACGGGCCAGGTGCTGTGATTGCTGCTCTGCTCCCCGAAAGGATTAATGCCATCCGCGCTTAAACCAAACCATACGTTCCTTGGGTCAACTACAAACTCAGCCCAGTACTTTCTCTCGATTTTTCTCCACTGCGACCCGTCAGCGGGTGCTCTCAACTTCCCGTCTTTCATACGGTCCTCACTGTGCCATCGCATCAACTTGGCATGCTCTTCATTTCTGAACAGACGTTTCAACCGTGGTATTATAGGAGCATACCACATCACCTTTGCAGGAACCCTCTTCCTGGGGGGCTCGCTGTCAACATCACCAGGGTCATCTCGTCTGATCTTATACCGCAATGCACCGCATACCGGGCATGCGTTCAGATCCTTGTACGCACCGCGGTAGAGGATGCAGTCATTAGGGCATGCATGTATCTTCTGCACCTCCAATCCTAGAGGGCATACGACCTTCTTTGCTGCGTATGTACTGTCGGGCAATTCGTTATCCTTTGGAAGCTTCTTCTTCAATATTTTCAATAGCTTCTCAAATCCTTTGTCAGGCACGGCATTCTCTGCCTTCCACTGCAACAATTCCAGTACGGTACCGAGCTTTGTGTTGCCATCTTCGCAATTGGGGTACAACCCTTTTTTGTGATCCTCTAACATGCGATCAAACTTCAGCTTCTCCTTTTGACTTTCGCATTGCGTTCTTGCATCGACTATGACCCGGCGAAGATCATCATCATCGGGCACTAGTTCCTCTTGATCTTCAGCAGCTTCCCCCCTTGTAGCATCATTGGGCACATCGTCTGGTTCCTCTTGATCTTCAGCAGCTTCCCCCGTTGCAGCATCACCGTATTCAGGGGGCACATAGTTGTCATCGTCCTCTTCTTCTTCGCCGTCTTCCATCATAACCCCCATTTCTCCGTGCCTCGTCCAAACATTATAGTGTGGCATGAAACCCTTGTAAAGCAGGTGGGCATGAAGGATTTTCCGGTCAGAGTAAGACTTCGTATTCCCACATGTAGGGCATGGACAACACATAAAACCATTCTGCTTGTTTGCCTCAGCCACTTCGAGAAAATCATGCACGCCCTTAATGTACTCGGAGGTGTGTCTGTCACCGTACATCCATTGTCGGTTCATCTGCGTGCATTATATATAATTAAGTGTGTTAAAAACCATTACAGAACATCATGAATAGATAATTAAGTGACCAAATTAATAGAAGTTCATCATCACATTAGAACCAAAGTACATACATAGTTCTCATCTAACAACATATATATAGCTCTCCAGAGCATCTAATTAATTAAACCATACATTGAAACTATGTAAAACATTTCAATGCGAAAACAAATGCGATCATAATCGCAACCAAGGTAACAATTAATCCAACGGCATAATGATACCAAGCCTCGGTATGAATGGCATATTTTCTAATCTTTCTAATCTTCAAGCGCATTGCATTCATCTTGATCTTGTGATCATCGACGACATTCGCAACATGCAACTCCAATATCATCTTCTCCTCCTCAATTTTTTTATTTTTTCCTTCAAGTAATTGTTTTCTTAGTCAACTAAATTTAACCTCTCGACAATAGGGCCGGTCAGAATTTCCGGTTCAGCCACCTCCTAGATAAATAAAATCTATGTCACGTTGGTCGGCATAATTGTCGTAAACAATAAATGAACCAAATAGTTATAAAAGGATAATATATACCACATCCGAATCATAGACAGGACGAGGGCCGACGGGGGCGGATACCAAAACCATTGCACTATATAATAACAAGGAATAATAAAAGTAACAAACTTAGACAAGTAACTATCTGAAGTAAGAATTTTTTTTCTTTCAGAAAGAAGATAAGAACAAGAGGCTCACCACGGTGGTGCCGGCGACGAGATCGGCGCGGGCGATCGACGACGGTGAAGACGGGGACGGGGCGTGACGGACCGCTAATATAAACCTAGACAAATCTCGGGAAAAATGGAGCTAGGAGGTCGAGCTTCGAGAGGAGAAAGCTTAACTAGTGTGGCTCGGGCATTTCATCGAACACCTCATGTGCATAGGAGGTGAGCTAGAGCACCCAAATGCCCTCCCCTCGCCAGCTAGCAAAAATCAGAGCACTGTGGAGTGCTCTGCTGCAGCGATGGGGTATATATAGGCAACTCATTTGTCCCGGTTCTTGGCTGGAACCGGGACTAAAGCCCAGCCTTCTGTCCCGGTTCAAGCCAAGAACCGGTACCAATGGTTGTGGGCCAGGAGCGAGGACCATGGTCCCGGTTCGTGCCCAGAACCAAGACAAATGGGTCCACACGAACCGGGACCAATGCCCACGAGGCCCCGGCCGGCCCCCTGGGCTCAAGAACCGGGACGAATACCCCCATGGGTCCCGGTTCGTGACTGAACCGGGACTAATGGGCTTGCCATGCCCGAACCAAAGCCCTGTTTTCTACTAGTGTCAGGAAGAACTAGGCCAGAAAAGGAATAGGAAAACTTTATAGTATACTCGTGACAAATCCATATGCATCTACATGTCATATGAGAATGAAAACCATGCATTTATAGATGGAGTACGTATAGAAAGAGACCCGATGGACACAATTAGAGATGAATGGAAAGGCATTCTAGTTTCTGGTAATGTAGGCAAGTTAGTAGTATTATTAGTGGTTCCCGCAAAAAAAAGTATTATTAATGGGACTTGTTACAGTAAATAGAAAAATACAATCATACTAAATCTATACCAAATATTATTATCATTAGTTCTAATACTAAAGGTGCAGTAATTGCAACCTTTTTTTGCAAGTAAAGATGTATTTGAATCAGTTGTTCTACCCACAAATCAACCAGAGTCGACAAACCTTTGGCGGTTTTCGAGGGTCGTCGCTCTGGCATCCACACCAGCTCTAAGAGCAAGTACAATAGTGAGCTTATAGCCCGCCTACATTTATTTTTGCCTATGTGGAGGAGAGAGAGACATTGAAAAATGGTGAAAGTGGGCTCTCATGCAAGAGCCTAGCTATATGCATGCTCCTAGGCAAAAGTAATAAATACAATGAAAGATAAAGAGAGAAGATGAAGAAAAGTATCAGTCTAATAGCCGGTCTTATAAACAACCTTATTGTACGAGTGACTATATACAATGGTTGTAGATGACATGGCAGCTGCTTATACCCAGCAATTGGCTATACTATTAACCATACTCTGAGGCCACGTACACATGTGGTCGGTGGCGGAACTACAATGCCTCCAAGGCATCAACCCTAGGAGGGAGTGCTGGGACGGCGGCGGCGTTCGCTCCAACCTAGGCCAAAACTTTGGGTTTCACCCATGAGAGCCCAAATTACTTGGCGAGGGAGGTGAACATACTTCAAAATGATGTTCCCAAGGAGAGGAACGGCATCCTAGGGCGTCATTGATGTTGGTATTTAACGTGCTCGAACTTGGCTTTCACCTATAGCTCACCAAACTCGTCGCCCCTTTAGCCTACCTACCCGACCATGGCTGATATCCGAACTACGGATCTGCAGTAGGCATACACGTCAGCCAATTCACCATTCCCGTCCTCCATCAACATAGCCAACAAACAACCATGATACGACACACCGCCACGGCCTCCCCCATCCCAACCCCGACCCCAAGTGCGAGCGATGTAATCCTTCATATGAGGTTCATCACAACGCCCCATCTGGGAGCAAGGAGGCCCTCTCGCTGCGCCACCATGTGTGTCTAGGTCCATAGTCTTTTCTCTAAAAAATTGTACAAAACATCCATATATATTTCTCGTTCAAAAATTACGAGATCAACATTTCTTTAGCATGGCACTCAAAATTTTGGAATTTCTAGCATTTTTTCTAGTGAATTTTTTGTACATCTAATGCAAATGTTTTGCTCTAAAGATCGTTTGCACTAAACAAAATTTGTTTTCGTTTAGCTTGTAAGTAAAATTTATCATAAATTATACGTATAAAGTTTGTAAACATCTGCTGCTAGTACTAGCTGCAGCTTGGGGGCAGAAAGCAAACAATCAGCCAAAATGTCGTCCAGGTGGTGGACCCCACAGCTCACGTGAGTTCGGCTGCTGGATGGCGGTCGTGTGCGCCCTCGTCCCTCGAAGCGGACAAACGGAAGTACCAACTACTTTGTCGTACTCCTCCAATTAGCATTGATTAAGTAATGTTTATGCAATTAATAAATCATAACCAGTGCATTCTAATCATTTGCGGTCTTTTTTAAGTCCTTGATTAAATGCTACAGTGCAATTTAAATGCTTATTACTATCAAACTGCCTCAGGCTAGTCATAGTGGGGAGTAACTTAGAGTAGTAAGAGGGTGCTTGGATACGTTTTAGTCTCATGACTAAAAGTAGTGGGACTAAAACTTGCTAGCCTCACCCATGCTTGGATCCAAATACTAAAGAGACTAAAATCAAGTTAATGAGCATTTATTATTCTTCAAATCCTCCAATCCAGAACTAGCCTGTGTTAAAGGAGAGAGAGGACTAATCCACATTTTAGTAGGGGTACCCCTAACTAAAAAAATTTAGTCTCAAGACTAGTTTTAGTTCCTCTTTAGTCAGGGGTGCTTGGAACTTTAGCCTCTTAAAGAGACTATTTTTAGAGGGTGCTTGGATACGTTTTAGTCTCATGACTAAAAGTAGTGTGACTAAAACTTGCTACCTCACCCATGCTTGGATCCAAATACTAAAGAGACTAAAGTCAAGTTAATGAGCATTTATTATCCTCCAAACCCTCCAATCCAGAACTCGTCTGTGTTAAAGGAGAGGAGTTAAATGAGAAGAGAGGACTAATCCACATTTTAGTAGGGGTACCCTTAAGTAAAAAAAATTAGTCTCGAGACTAGTTTTATCCCCTCTTTAGTCAGGGGTGCTTGGAACTTTAGCCTCTTAAAAAGACTATTTTTAGTCAGACTAAAATAAGTCCCTTGGATCCAAGCACCCTCTTAGTCAGACTAAAATAAGTCCGTTGGATCCAAGCACCCTCTAACATACATATGTTATTAGTCTATGTTTACTATCTCCATAGTGGGAAGTGTCTGGATAGCATCAATGGCTTGTCTGGTACCAATGTGACTGTGTCTGGGGCGGAGGAAAGCAGAGTCGTCAATGGCTTGTCTGGTACCCTACGCCTCCCGGTGTCGTGGACGTGTAGCACGTGGGCTCCGTCACTTCTCCTTGTAGTAGTACTCTCATTAACACTGCTTCGTGCTACAATGTTTATTTAATTAATATATCTTAATTAGTATATATGCTTATACAACGCATTGATTAGAGTAACTCAGTTTGTTAATGACATGGGATAACTTCTTTGCATGAATGGATAGCATCTGTTCCCAAGCAGTATCAAAGATGTGGCCGCTTTCCGTTTGTTGGGGTACTCAGGAAAAAGATAGACCAGAATAGGAATGGGAAGAGTTTCTACCGTGACTAATCCATATATGTCATGAGCGTGTCATATGAAAAATGAAACCATGCATATACGTATAAAAAGAGACCTGATGGAAACAATTAGAGATGGATGAAAAGGGATTCGCCTGCAAAAAAGGGGGATTCTACTTTCCGCTAAAGTAGGCAACTTAGTACGCAGGGGAACTTTAGGTCTATGGGTGTATATACACCCTATATGACTAAATTTATTAATTATATAAAAATTCAAAAAATATTTTTTTTAAATAAAGTTGACCTTCCATTGTACTTGTAAGAAAAATTCCACAAAAAGAAGAACCCCCGTTGACTTCTTTTATAAAAAGAAAAAATTGACCAAAATACCGTGAATAGTCACCTATAATAGCAAATAAAAAAATTCCCTGAAGTCAACGTTGGGTTTTGTTCCCAAAAAATTATGTACTTGCAAAAAAACTCAAGTTTATTCAAAAAAAAAACTTCTAAACTTTTTTGACTTTTTTCTATTTACTAACTTTTTTCCTCATATAGGGTGTATGTACACCTAGAAAATAGTACAATCGTACTTAATCTATACCAAATATTACTATCATTAATTCTAATACTAAAGGTGTGATAATTGCAACTAAAGGTGTATTTGAAATACAATCTATTGTGTAACGAACTTCATACACTTTAAACTTTACCACATGGTATGTGTGGTAAGCAACTTCTCAATTGTAATTAAGTTATTGTGATATATATATATATATATATATATATATATATATATATATATATATATATATATATATATATATAGCTCTATTTTAGAAAAGTACATAAACCAAAAAAAGTCCATATGTCTTTTCAAACAAATGATGGATTATAACAAATTTAGCCATGCCAATGCGTCTCTATAAAAGTACTACCTTTGTTTCTTATACTCCATCCGTCCGAAAATAAGTGTCTCTACTTTGTACTAAACTAAACAAAGTTAATATAAAAAGATAGTACAAAGTCGAGACACTCATTTTGTGACGGAGGGAGTATTTAGGAATAGAGGGTGTACAACAGAAAAAATCAGGATAAAGAAAGATTTATACATGAATTTCAACCATGAGTAGAACCGGAAATACAATTAGCACTTTCGCAAAAAAAAGGAAATATAATTAGCGCATTGGTTTTCAATTTACAATTGGCTGATGTGAATGTGACGTGCCTCAGAAGTATCAACATGCTTATTAGATTAGGTAGAAAAAATGCATTGATATAATGGAAGTGGTGGAAGCCTAGAAGGTCAACACGGTAGTTAGAAATACCAATGAAGCTATGCATGTATAGGTTCTGATCACTAACTAAAATAAAGTTGACCGTAAGCGGACGTTGTATAGGCCATGCATGACACTTTGCCTGGTGAATCAATGGCCAACCCGTTGTGATGTGTTAACCAGTGATTGGAATGTATGAAAGAGCACATGAACACAACACAAGGTTGACACAAGTCTCTGGTGTTTGCAGTCAATTACTAGTGGAAATGTTCTCCAAATCGAGGAATGAAAGACATACCAGTATACAATTACACTCTACTGCAGTTGGGAACTGGAACAACAAGCTATAGGTAAAAAAAAGAGCAGCGGAAACTATACACAGACCATACCGTTGGCATCTATGCTCGACATGTTCCTGAAAAAATAGCATGAGTTATTTCTCCAATTGTTCAGAAAATCAGTACCACCGAAATCTTGTTTGATGAAGCAGTTGAAGATGAGGATGACCATGATAGTGATGATGCACCAAGAGGAGGACGAAACAAGGGCAAACCGGATGGAAAAGAAGGAGAAAGCAATAGTGAAGAGGACGGCCAAGTCAATCACTTTGAGAGATCAAATTGGTGAGATGGCCAAGATGAAAAAGGACATGTTATCCCAGCATTGGGATGCTAAAGTTGCCATGGGCAAGAAGAAAGAGAAGCACAAGGAGGAGAAGTGGGAGAAGAGGTGTGCCTTCGAGGAGCGGAAGATCGCCCTAAAGGAGCAAAAGAGGAAGGACGAGAGGACCGCCGAGGAGGACCGGTTCATGATGATGAATCCGGAGGGCATGGATGCAATGACAAGATAATTTTGAAAGATGAAATGAATGGTGATCGTGATCCGAGCTTCAAAATCTTATGGCCGGTGGTGGTGTTGGGTTTGGAGGGGGTTTTTCTGTCGGCAATGTTGGTGGTGGTGGCTTCAGAATGGGTGTTGGAGGGTTCGGCATGGGTGGTGGCGGGTTCGGCAATGGTGGTGGTGTTGGGTTTGGAGGTTGGGAACTGGAACAACAAGCTTAAAATGTGGGGGGAAAAGACCGACGGGAACTATACACAAACCAAGTCATTGGCAACTATGCTCGACATGTTCCTGAAAAAAAAATGTACGAGTCATTTCTCCAATTTTCAGAAAATCAAACACAACCAAAATCTTAAGTTGAATGCACCTTTAAGAAGACACTACCCAATTACATACGAGATCTCGAGCAATCAAGTAATTCCTTCCTCGAAAACCCAGCCGTGCTAGACTGACAGACTATAGTAGTTATGAACTGGAACATCAGGAGAAGACAGAGCAACGGAGACTATTAGACAAATCATGACATTGGCATCTATGCTTGACTGACATGCTCATAAAAAATCATGCAACTCATTTCCAATCATCCAAACGAACAATATGTGGGGTAGCCTGAACACAGTACAAAATAACGCCAATGGTGTACACAAAAAACAGATTTAGTTACATCGCTATGCCAATGCTTTTTCTATCAAATTCAACCACGGAACAAGATCATGGCAATGACTGATTTAAAGTTGGGGGAGGAACGAGTGACGCAAGTAGAGTGGACTGGATCGACCGTGATGGAGTGGCCGCCGGAGCAGAGGGCGCCCCCGACGACCATGCGGCAGACATAGGTCTTGTAGCGCCGGGCGCGGATGATGGGGCGGAGCTCGGCGCGCGCGATGCCGTGCGTGCGCGAACTGGCACTGCTCGCCGTACGGGCAGGCCCCCGGTCTGCCTCCACTTGTTGCACAGCTCCGTCTTGAGCACCTCAAACTCCAGACTGCCGGTGGCCGTCGCGAACTGGCCGCCCTTCTCCCCGTCGCCGCCGACTTGTGCTCCTTCGCCTTCGCGCCGTCCACGCCCACGAACACGGGCTGCTGCTCGCAAACACGCCCCCACGTCCGCATCGACAGGCGCATATTATCAAACAGGTGAGGTTCATGGCGTTGTTCTCTGCCGGGGAGGCGGGCGGAGGCGGGGCGCGACCTGGGCAGCCCCCCTGCGGCTGCATCTCTCCGGGTGGAGAGCGCGGGGCCTATCGGCCGAGGTGGCAAGACGCGCCATGCCCGTGGTGGAGCTGCTCGGCGGAGGCTTGGTTGGCGCCGAGCATGGCGAAGCGGCCTGCGAGGCCGTTGTTGGCGTCGCAGAGCTTGGGGTGGTCGTGGCGGAGCGCGAGGCGGTGCTCCGTCGCCGCCGCGTTGTCGCCGTGGTCCACGCGGCAGCCGGAGTGGAGGAGAACGCCCTGGTGAAGGGGCTGCCGCGCGACGGGGTGCTGGGGCTCGCCGGCTCGGGGTGCACCGCGCGGCGACGGCCTGGGGCTCGGAACGAAGTATACGCAGCCGCCGTATAAGACGACACCGTCGCCGGTAGGGCGGCCTCCGCCTGCACGTGCCCGAGGCGGAGGCGGCGAACTGCTCGCCCAGCCCGACGTCGGCGGCCTGGTCGGCCGGCGAGGCTGTTGCTGGCGGCGCGCGCGGCGCGGTGGCTGGAATTCTCGTCTCGGAGCGCGAGCTGGCCGAGGCGCAGGCGGTGCTCTACGTCGCCGCGATTGTATCTCTTCAGAATTCGCATCTCACAGACCAACTGCGGCTCGAAATCACGCACGAACGCACAACCAAAACGAAGTAGATCGACTCACATAAACGACAACATCGAAAGGCCCTCCTTGGCGACGAACAAACAGAAACCAAATCGCACGATCGGGGAACACCGACGCCACACCCAATGCACCCAAACGACCGATCGAGAGCAGCGCAAGTAGATCGACAGAGAAATACGAGGAATTACTACTAGTTGATCCATTAAAGTTCCAGATCCAGATACACGCTTCCAGTATGAAGCCCCAAGGTTGCCAAGACACCGAATGCAAACTGGAACAGAAGTAAACTAATTGCTATGTAGACAGATCAGAATTCTCTCCAAGGTTGAAGTAGCCGTCGTGAGGTCGCAGTCGTAGTCGGGGCCACAGTCCGGGGCGAGCGCCTCCGCGCTCAGAGTGAATTGCAGAAAACATCGACGTTGAAGGTTAGGATTGCGGAAACCACAATTCTACAGTTTTGTGCCAAAAACCACTAATTCCGAGGCTAATTTTTTGCAAAAAACACTAGTTGGCGGCTTTGATCATTTTGATGACGATTATGACATGTGGGTCCCACTTTTGCCGACGTGGCGTAACTATTCGCGCGAGACGGTGTTAGACGGGCTTTGTTCTAAAATTCACAAAATAGTCCCTATTTTTTACATAGAGACCCTTTAATCAAAAAGAAAAACGCAATCAGCCCCATTGCATGTACAGGCCGCTAACCTCCCGCGCGTGTCTCTGTCGTCAACGCCGGCGGCGCTCATGTGGGTGCTTGCAGCGGGGTGGACGCAGTGCTCCACCGTGGCCGGTTCTCCTTCTTCTCTCTCTAAAATAGCATGCGTCACTCACGGCCGCCCAAATCCACGCGCAAACATTGACGGTCCAGCCATGGCCTCGTAGTAGTACTAAGCCTCAGCTAATGTAGCAGCGCGAACCCGATTCACTCCGGCGAGCTCCCAAGGCCACTGTCATGGCCGAGGACAACTGCCACACCCACAACATCTCGTGGCTCGTCAAGGCCTGCATCCCCGTCGACCCTGACCGCCACATCTCTGTCCCCGTCGCAGTCCCCATCTCCGCCGCGTGCCCCGAGTCTCCCTCCCGTCGCTCCCCGCCGTCTGCCGCTGCTTCGCCGACTTCTTCGCGACCTGGACCTGTTGTTTCTCTGGCCGGAACTGCAGCAGCGCCTGGCCAAAGGCGCCGCCGTGGTCGGAGACAGAGACGGCGAGCAGGGAGGGTGGAGCTGGCAGCGCGCGCGACAGAGCTGGAGGAAGGCTTGGGCAGCCGGCCCTCCGGCACTCGCGGCAGCTGTTGCTCCTGTGGGGAAGCCGACCCTCCGGTGCCCATGGCACGTCGGCCTCCGGAGAGGACAGACGAGGAGGCAGGGGCTTGATTGCTTTTAAATTTTTACAAGAAGGGTATTGATGTAAAATCCTCCGTCTAACAGCGTCGCCTATGAACCGTTATGCCACGTCGGCAAAAGCGGGACCCACATGTCATAATCTTCATCAAAATGACCAAAGCCGCCAACTAGTGTTTTTTGCAAAAAATTAGCCTCGGAATTAGTGATTTTTGGCACAAAACTGTAGAATTGTGGTTCCCGCAACCCTAGCCTTCAATGTCGATGTTTTCTGCAATTCACTCCCGCGCTCATGCCCTCGGATCCTCGTCGCCGCTGACGTCGGTGGGGAGGATGCTGAACGGATTCGGTGGCGCGGAGAGGTCGGTGGGCGGAAGGACCACCGGCACCTGGACCTTCGAGCCGTCGGGGTTGAGCTCGAGCTGCAGGCGGCGGGGCGGCGCCATGCCCGCGACGGCGTTGGGGAGGCCGAAGCCGGGGGTCCCGCGCCTGGCGGGCGGCGCGAGCGGGGCGGGGGAGGGGTGGCGGGGCGGGGCGGCGGGCGCCATGGGAGATCGGACTTGCCTCGGCTTTGCGCTCTCTCTCTCTCTCTCGGGATGTGGGAGGCGGGAGGTGGGAGGGAGCAGGTGAGGCGATGGGTGCGTTCCTTGCGATGAAACCCTGCCCTTTATATAGACGGGGGTGGGAACTGAGCTTCGCCACCAAGGTCCATTTCGTTTTCCGTCTCCCGTCACTGCACAGCCTAGCTTGGAGGAAAAGTAAGGGCCGCCTGTTGCCGGGGGCCATCCAGCCCGTCGGTTGCGGATTGGGACGAGCCCCAGCCGTCCGTGCCCTCCCACCGTGAGGCCCTTTTCCTACTAGTATAGTAGGAGTCTATCAGCACTTTCACCAACGGACAAAAAAAGGGCTCAGTTTCATTGCCCAAACACACAAACGTAAATCTGGTGTTTCACTCAAGTCTTACTATTGTGCAATCTCCATATAAAATTATGCCATCTCCATATTTTGCTTTTATACTGCTAAAGTTCAACAAAATAAATCTAGTATTTTTTGGTTAGTTTGTCCGTGAATACTAATAGACTGTCCTGGTATGTTTAGCCCATAAATTTTCATATAATTTCTTTTTTTTGCGGGATTTTTTTCATATAATTTCAGATATGATTATCCATAACGAGTAGTATTATAAGCGAACATATTTTTTGCAGTTGGTCTTCACATATTCCATGTCATTCTAGATTGTACAATCTGAAATCAGTTGGACAACTAACCTAGTTATATGCTATATTTGCTTTCACAAAAGCTAACTGAATGTTTTGTAGAGAACATACGCATTTCCAGCTATCTTGAAGAGGAAATTAATCTAATTGAGTGAATGTTGTGGTTAATTAAAATGTACACTTTGTCAGATTTTTTTGAAATGTACAACTACAACTTTATTTTTCTAAGTTAACATTTACAATTTTATAATGTATATATGTTTTTTGTCAGTACAAGCGTGTTTGTACTTTTGTCTTGTGATAACAAGGTTTCATGCATCATTTCATGCATGCTGGTGCTAAATAATAACAGTGGACAAAACTGAGGGAATCCAAAATTCCCTATCTTCTCATTAATTCAAGCCTTGCACTCAATTAAGTACAAAATCCAAGGTGTTTTTGGTATATTCTGCAGTGGAGGAGCTGGCCATCACCCTTGAATTCATCATGTCCCTTTGAACAAGATCTAACGGTCCAGGATTCACTGGAGCATTGTATCACCTGGGATGACGTATCACTAGATATGTCCTCCATAGGAGGCACGGAGCGAGGCAAGTTCCAGGGTCGGACCCGGCCAGTCGAGCGTGCATCGTGATGGTGCGCCGCCTACTGCATCCTTTGCTTTCTTTCCTGCATCGGGTCCTTTTTTGCTCTACGTGTGCCGGTGAGATAGGAGCGTTTTGGCACACGTAGGCCACTGCACCCCACTTTTTTCAGATGGTTTCTGTTTGGGCATCTCTAACTCAAATCATCCCAACCTCTCTAAATGTACGGATAAGACCATTTGAATACTTTTAGTCAATCACGTGTATGATAATTTCGACCACATCAACCCGGATGTTTGAAATCCTACAAGCCGGCCCCAAATCGAGGGAGCTCAGGGGAATCCGGGCGTTCGCCGCGTTGAACACAGACACCCATGAACCAAACCCAAAAACCTCCTCCGATGAATTGCGCATTCACGCGCATGTGATCGACATTTGCCTGCCCGCATTCCCTTCGTCCGTGACCAACCCTAGTTCGCACCCTTGTTTGTCTCCGCATTTGCGACGCCTGGCTCCATGACTTTGTGGTTAAAGCAGCTATCGCCGGGGCACCTTGCTGAATCGTGGTGGAGGCCCGTGCCTGGGGAGTGGGCACGCCCCACTCCAGACCCGCATTGGGGCCAACCTCCGAGCTCTTCGTAGCCGAGCTCAGAGGAGGAGGGTTACCCGACGGCCATGACGGAGGTCGCGGATGGGGAGCAGCCCACAGCGGCTAATGAGAGGTTATTTATTTAACTGCTTTGATTTTCTCATCATTATTATTTTTATTATTACTACCTTTTCAAATTTTTGTACTTTATTATTTCAGAGCAGGCGTGCATTTCTACTTAGCACAGAAAGAAAATTGGCCGCATCAATCCATTTGTGAGCTTGAAGTAGTATCATGTGCCTCCGCTTCCTCCACAATGCGCAACAATAATGGTTTTCGCATGCGAAAACGGCGAGAAACCATGTGTCATCTGAGAAAGTTGGGTTGGGACCAATGTAGTCCTTCCGCAGTAACCATGCTTCGGACACCCTATCCTGATTGATCACTCTTCTCCCTCTGATTGAGTCCTTGAAGCTGAGAATATGCTCCACCTGCCGGTCCAGTTCCTCTTGCATGCACGTGAGCATGATCATGTCCACTTCTTCGTCCGAATCTGACGAATCGAAGAACGCATCTTGAATGATTTAATCAAAGCTCCGTTGGTCCATACTCCTCGTCTTCTAAAGCATCGAATTCATTGTTTTCCATATAAAAAATCCCAAAAAATCAGGTCAGCCAATGTGTCGGACACATAGAGCGCAAGGGGGAGCCCGAGAGTTACTGGACGTACCGCGGTGACGTATGGGCCGGCGACGACGTCCCCGGCGGCCAGGACGGGAGAGTGAGGAGTGTTGTGCCGGTGCTAGTAATTAATTATTTTTACTAGTATGAAGATAACTGTCAGCTAATTAATTACTAGTAGTACTATTCCAAGAAGAGAAGGCTTAATTAATTATAGAAATATACTCGCCGAAGTACTACTAGTGGAATATAGTACTACTACCAAGACAAGACATGCATGCAGTTAACGAATGCTCTGGACCCACCCCCAGCTGCCCTCCGTTGCTAGCGTGATCTTCTGCTACTCGTACTAAAGTCTCCTCGTGTGCCCTCCTGTGGCATGGAATCCCACGACGCTGCGAAATTTCACCTAGTAATAACACGGCACGCACCCAATCAATGTGGCATAACGCAAAGCTAGAGTGGGTGAATTTGCGTGCACGACAGGTGCAGCGCTGGTAGGGTGATTGGAGAGCGGGCCGTATGATGTGATCGTAGGTAATTAGGGATTTTTTTTACAGTCTACTGTCCTATGTCTGTATTCTTGTACTCCATTTTTCCATTCCGTTGGTAGATATCTCACCAATTTCATATAAAATTCTCATTAAAAACCAATACATGTGCAACGAGGCCATGCACCAATCGAGACAATGGCTCTAAAGGCAAAGCAACCAAAATAGAGAACGACCAGTGGTTTTCAGGGTCCTCACTCCGGCATCCACATCGGCTCTGAGGCCATGCGCCCATGTAGTCAGTGGTAAAACTAGAAGGCCTTCAAGGCGTCATCCCTAGGAGGAAGTCAAGGGAACGCCATCGGCGTCCGCTCCGACCTAGGCCAAAACTTGGATTTTCACCCGAGACATCCCAGACTCCATTGGTGAGGGAGGTGGTCGAGCCTCGTAATGCTGTCTTCAAGAATAGGAACCACATCCTAGGCCATCATTGATGCTGACATTTATTAACAGGGCCGGCCTAGGATTTCCCCTAAAGTTCACCAAAACCATCGTCGCTTTAGCCTACCTAACCAACCGTAGCCGTTATCCAGTGACACAATCCATGGTAGCCATAGACGTTAGTCAGCTGACTATCACCGTCATCCACCAACATAGCCAGCAAACCACCACGATACCACCCACCATTGTCACCCCCATCTCAACCCCGACCATAAGTGCGAGCGATGATGTAATCCTTCGTATCAGGTTCATCACCAGTGCTCCGGTCGCGATCAAGGCGGCCCTCTCGCCACACCACCATGCATGACTAGGTCCACACGCGGTCCTAGCTCTGGCAACATCCGCTAGTTCCCGCTCAGATCCAGCTTGTGTGAATCTACTATGTCTCCCATGCCATTGTCCGGCCGCACAAGCAAACCATTACTCTCGATCTACCAAACCGCCTTGACGAAGATTTGCGCACCTTGTGTGCTAGCACTGGTAGCATCGATGCGGTCGATGTCAAGTCACCCCTCACTTCGGAATATGGCCCCCGATGGTTTGGACTTGTACGCATAGTTTTTTATTTATAAATTACAATGTATCCTTACATATTTTTCTTCAAAAATTACAAGCTAGTGATTTATCAAGCGTTGCACTCAAAATTTGTAATTTCTAGCATTTTTCTAGTGGTTTTTTTTTCTAACAACGCATTGCAGATTTTTTCCGCTGCAAATCATTTACACTAAACAAGTTATGTTTCTTGCCTAGCTTGTAAAATCTAGCAAATATTAGAAAAGGTTCGCAAACATCTACCACACACATGAGTTCGGTTGCTGGCTGGTGGTCTTGTGCGCCCTCATTCCTCGAAGCGGACAAATACCACAAGGTCAACACTGATTAACTATAATCATGTAAAGCAACACTGAACAAGTAAGGTTTCGCAAGATAATGCGTTCCAATCATTAGCCGTCTCTTTTAAGTCCTTGATTATCAACTGCCTCACTGAGTAATGACCAATGCATGCCAATTACTAGCGGGGGTAATTAGGAGTAGTACTACGTACGTAGGAGTATTATTTAAATGATGTGCATGCATGGATCGCTTCCAAGTTGATCCGCACCTACTTAATGACGCGACATCTTTCCATGGATGGACCGCATCCAAGTATCAACAGATGTGGTGGCTTTCCTTTTGTTGAGGCACTGAGGAGTAGATCCAAATAGGAATAATGAGAGTTCTATAAGTTGACATACATATACTGGGTACAAAAAGAGACATGATCTGCCGACTAGGTGTGGTGTGTTCCTATTCATGCAAGGGGTTGGGATGTCATGGTGTTATGGAGGTGGCAACATCTTGGTGGGTAGACTGGACCGTGGAAGCTACAGGCCGTCCTCGAGATGTGGATTACCTATGTACACCGATGCGGCAGCCCCAGATCTATGGCTAAGCTCCATAGGGTGAGGTTCTCTGCCTCCACGGTATGGGCGACATGTCAGCGTTGTGTGGGCAGTGGGTATGTTGGCTCGGCTGATGTGGCAATCTGGGCCCGGTTGGTTGTGGTGATGGTTTTTGGCACCGATAATCTGCCTACAATGAATGACTATTGTGGCTTCAACATATGGATGGGCATGATACAACGACGCTGGGTTCGGTGATTTATAAGTGAAATTCTAGCACCACTTCAGTTGATGTCGTTGATGACAACGTCCTTGGATGTCATTACTTTTCCTGGAGGCGTCGTCCCTAGCTAGGAGGAAGTGATGGAAATGCCATCATCGCTCGCTCCAACATAGGCAACAACTTTGGGTTTCACCTGAGAGAGCCCACACTGTTGATGAGGGAGGTGAAGTAGTTCCATAATATGTCTCTGAGGAAAGGAACGACATCCTAGGGTTTCGTCGATGCTGCCATATAACGTGGCCGGCCTAGTCTTTCGCCTATAACACACCAAACCCATCGTCACTACAGCATGCCTAGCTGACTGTTAGCAACCGAACTGTGGTAGCCATAAACGCTAATCGGCTCCCCATCCCCGTCCTCCACGAACAAAGCCAACAAACCACAATGATACCACACACCGCCATGGCCGCCCCCATCCCAACCCTCAAGTGTGAGTGACTAATCCTCTGTATGAGGTTTACCACCAACGCCGCGACCGGGATCAGGTCCACATGCAGTTTCTGGTCGTGCTACCATGCGTGACTATGTCCACATGTGGTTCTAGCTCTGGCAACATCAGTTCCCACTCGGATCTGGCTTGTGTGAGTTTATCGTGTCTCCCATGGCACCACTTCTGCCTTTAGTTGTAGTGCCGCCCCTCTTCTCGCGCCCCTACTAGTCCCCGCACATCTAGCAAGACAAGCAGATCATTACTCTTGATCAATCAAATGGATTGATGAAGAATTGTCACACATTGCGTGCTAGCATTGGCAACCCCAAATTTGTCGTTGTCAGATCACTCCCAAATCTCAGCCTAAGCTAACATCCCGCCACCATAGCGAGCATCAACTCGCTCTGGAATAGGGCTGTCATGTTTTGGGCATGTAACCCTAGTATTTAAAAATATTTATACAATATATCCTTATATATTTGTCGTGTAAAAATCACAAGGATGTGATTTATCTAGCGTTGCACTAGAATTATTAATTCTTAACTTTTTCGTAGTGAATTTTTTTATGACATTGTGATACAAATGTTTTGCGCTGCAGATCATTTACACAATTGCACTATTTTTTTGTTTCTCGCTTAGCTTGTAAAATCTGGCACAAAATAAGGTATTGGACAAAGTTTACAAAAATCTAGAGGATTGCAACAAAAATGAAGCAAGCAGCCGAAATGTCGTCGAAGTGGTGGGCCGCACGGCGCACGTGTGTTCGGGCTGCTGGCTGGTGGTCCTGATCCGTAGTGGACAAATAGGATACATGTACACCTAGTACCACTTGTAGTAGCACTCTGATTAACACTGCTTTGTCCACCTGTGTTTATGCAATTACTATATCTTAAACTGTGCGTGTGCCAATCATTAGCGTTCTTTTTTCTGCTTAATTAAGTACTACTTAATGATGGGACCCAGTTTGTTAATGACATGCATGCATGGATCTCATCCACCTTCTTAATGATGGGACAAGTTTGCATCTTTGCATGCATGAGTAATGCTTCCATTCCATCTTAACCTAGCTACTCCTACCTCTGAAAATGCAAGTTCACGGCGATGGTGGCTTCGGAGCCAGCGAAGGGAAGGAGGGGCGACGACTAGGTCTCAGTCTTCCCAGCCATGGTCAAGGCCATCTTTTTTTTTAAAGGGGTTCGCTTCAGCCTCTACATCTGAACGATGCATACGGGCAATATTATTAATAAGCAAAAGGTCAAGGCCAACTAAGGGCCAGTTCTTTTGGCAGCTGAAAAAATAAGCCGCCTACTCCTTAGCTTTTCCTATAAGCCACCTCTTTTATTCATTGGGGCTTCAGCCTCAACAAATTTTGTCGGCGGTTTTTTTTAAGCTGGGGAGAGGCAACTGATTTTTTAAGCTGCCCAAAAGTACTGGCCCTAAGCCTCGAACATTGGCGCGTATGTAGGTGGCGAGCCCAACTTCGCGCTCCCAAGCGCGAAATTATCGATGGCAATATTGGCTCTTCTTACTATTTTTTTGCGGGAGAAATTTTTGACAGGAGGCCTGCTCGTCACCTCTAGGGAGAGTGCTCGTTGGTTGAGACACACGCAAGCTGTACTGCACCGGAGGCCAACTCTACCGTAATCATGTGGGCCACAAAAAAGATGGATGAAGAATGAAACCCTTCATTAGTACCCCTCCGTTCCTATGTATAAGTCTTTTTAGAGATTTCAAATTAACTACCAGATACGGATGTATATTGATATATTTTAAAGTGTAGATTCACTCATTTTGCTTTGTACGTAGTCCCTTGTCGAAATCTCTAAAGGGACTTATATTTGAAAACGGAGGGAGTATTATTCATGTCAGCCAATTGGCCGAACCAACCGTAAGCCATAGCTTTCCAGGAACAAAACTAGATGGTCGGCCTACATGAATACTATTCATGTCGGTTATGTCTGACAAATGGCTTACAGGGAATAAAGTTACATTTGTTTTGGGCTGCTCAAAAATTACCTATTAATAGTACCGACTACCAGCCATAGAGGGGAGCCATGGTCAGACATACCTATCTTTGTTGGTTCGGTCGACGGGAAATTATATTGCACAATGACAGCACAAGGATATTCCTGTCAGCTTATCGCCGTCAGGGTTGGACTACGCCGTTTTTGTGTTTCACTTTCATGTTAGCTTGTCGCATATGTTCAAAAATGTAAAAATACTCATGTAAATAAAATAGTGTTAGTTTACTTTAGAAATACTTATTTATTTATATAAAGATATACAATTTTATAAAAAATAAAAAATAAAACCGATATATGCAACGGCGGGAGTAGTAATTGCCGTCCGCGGACATGCATTACAACAAGCACCTTTTCGACCCTTAAAAAAGAAAAAGAAAAACAAGCAACTTTTGGGCATATATGTACCAGAGCACCCAAGTACACACGCTTCATGGTCGTTCAAGATGCATATGCACCTCAAGAAAGAAAGCTAGGGTTTCTGCCTCTCGCCGGCGCTGCCGCAGGTCCGCCTCATCTCTGGTGGCCCTAGGGCCATGTGGGCGAGGTGGATCTTGCCAAGGGCCGGCGGGAGGGCTCCGTTTTCAGTCTTTTTTCCTGTCTTGTTAAGGTTTGTGTCCTACTCAGGATGACGAGACGGCGGCGGCTCCCTGAAGATGGAATAAAGGTCTCCCCGCCTAGCCCCCGTTCCAGTGGTGCATCTAGCATCGTTGGTGGGCGTGTGGAGGTGTGTCTCCGGCGGATCTATCTTTGGTGGATTTGCTCGGATCACGTCGTTGTTCGTCTACGTTCTTGTGTCTTCGGGTTGAATCCTTCCAACCTACGTTATTCTTCATCGGCGGCGGTTGCTTTTCTGATGCACTGGTCCTATGGGGTCTTAGCACGACGACTTCCCGACTGTCTACTACAACAAGTTGTGCCCGACTCCGGCGATGGAGGGGTGATGACGGCGGCGCGCCTTCGGTTCGCTTCAGTGCTTGTAGTCGTCGCTAGGTGGTCTACGGATCTGGATGTAATTTTTATTTCTGGTGTTCGTTGTACTGCCATGATTGAAGATGAATAGATTGGAAGTTTTTCCGAAAAAAAAGATGCATATGCACCTGACTGTGAGTCTTCTGGATGAATCGAGTTTGTTACTTCTTCTTCTTCTTCTTTTTTTTTTTCCTTTTTTTAGATTAGTTCACTAATTCTTGTTTCTTTTGCGGGTGATTAGTTCGCTAATTCGCTACTTCGTTGTTGCACTTGTCATACATCCCGGGGAAATCCGCAGCCGACATACACCAGAAGCTTAACCGATCCATCACCGACTCACTATAGAAGCTGGATCATGCATGCCATGACCAACGCATGCCCGGAACGCACACATAACGTCCGGAGCATGCTCGGCACACCGTGACATCAAATTCTGATTAGATCTTCTCTACTACTCCGTACATAAAATCTCTATGTCTACTGGAGTATTTAAAAAAGTGTAGCGTTTTTTCTTGCCGGTAGAACATTTAGTCAACCGGTTCTCTAGTTCCCCTCCCACCATGTCCTTTGATTGATTTTTTTTCTTTCAAACGTTTTTTGGTCCCATTCTGCCCTTTGTCCGCGCATTTCTCATATGCTAATCAATCACCTCGGCCACCTGTTCAAAGAGTGCGGGGATGGGGTCCATCCTCCAAAAGCACTAGTTTTCAAGGATTTGAAGGCTACTTGGTTCAGAGGTGCAGGAAGAGGACCGGGTGAAGGAAGAGGAAATCGGGGAGGAAGAGGCAGGGGACGCTCCGGAAGAGGTCAGGGAAGAGGTTCATCACATGATCAATATGATGGCTCGGCGGAGCATGAGGCTCCAGAACATCAAAACGATATTATCATGCAAGATACAGAGAATAACAGGAAGCGAGGGGCAGCACCGGTGGCCGATCCGAAGACCTTGCTGAGCAACACCACATCCACGCCTCCTGGAGCACAGCAACCCCTGCTCATCACAGGTCCAGAGATACCACAGAGCCCCTCCTCGAAGCAGGATCTGAAAAGAACCAAGCAATCACCAACAGTAGCTAACAAAGTGAAGGGGAAGAATTCCTCAGGCAACAAAAACAATGATGCGCATTTGGCGGGCCTCCAAGGGGGGTTGCGCCTAGCGCAATAAGTCTACTCTGTTGGAACTGCCGCGGGGCTGGCAAACCCGTAACAGTCCGAGAACTTCGTGACTTCACGAGGCAACTTGCCCCCTCAGTAGTTTGTATTGTTGAAACACATATAGAGGGCTCTCGAGTAGAGAATTTGGTGGGCTCTTTAGGTTTTGAGAAATGTTTTGTTGTAAGCAGCTCTGGTAGGAGTGGAGGTTTGGGATTTTTTTGGAATGAGCAAATAAAACTGGAGGTTATTGGTTACTTGGAGTACCACATAGATGTAAGGGTTAAGGAACTAGTTGACTTCCCGACTAGAGTTACCTTTGTATACGGAGAAGCACAAGTCAGTGAATGCTACAAAACATGGGACATGCTCCGTGGCATTGCGGGTATAGACAACCTCCCGTGGGTTGTAATGGGCGATTTCAACGAGGTACTCTACGCCCATGAGCATGATGAAGTGGGAAACCGCAGCCAGGCGCAAATGGATGTGTTCCGGGATGCTTTGGACACTTGTGGTTTGACGGACATTGAGTACATAGGAAGGGACCGGACTTTTGAAAAGAAAGTGGCAGGCGACACATACACCAGGGTTAGGCTAGATCGGAGTGTGGCTAATCCGGAGTGGTGCTTAGTGTTCCCAGGAGTTGTCACGGAGCACAAAGATGCCGCTATTTCTGATTACGTACCAATCTTTCTTAAGTTGAAGGAGATGCATGCATGCAACCGGGGCCCACGAAGTTTTAAATATGAAATGTGCTGGGAACGTGACCCCAGGCGGCTAAATTTCGTGCTTTGACTCTTTTGTGGTCTAAATTGGGGATCTGATCCCTGTTTGAATTTTTTCCGCAGGGCTCAGCGGTAGGGTCAGTCAACCTACCGCCAGGGCTTCTGGCGGTGGCATGAACGGCCCACTGCCGTTACCTAATGGCTAGCGCACCACCCTACCGCCACAGGACTTGGTGGTAGGTTATGATACCGTACCGCCAGGGGGTTTGGCGGTAGGGTCCTGTTGTTTTGGGTTTTTACAAGTTTTAGTGATTATTTATTTTGTGAAGTTTATCACAGGTTTAACATAGTTTCACAAATAGCAAAATATGAGCTCACATATTAATAAAGGTTTCACATAGCAAATATCAAACAGTTTACACATAGTTTCACAAGCAGCAAATAACAAACTTGTCCACATAGTTTGCATCTTTGCATGCATGAGTAATGCTTCCATTCCATCTTAACCTACCTCCGAAAATGCAAGTTCATGGCGATGGTGGCTTCGGAGCCAGTGAAGGGAAGGAGGGGCGACGACTAGGTCTCAATCTTGCCAATCATGGTCAAGGCCAACTAAGCCTCGAACACTGGCGCGTATGTAGGCGGCGAGCCAGCTTCGCGCTCCCATGCTGAGCGCGAAATTATCGATGGCAATTAGGGCTGGAAAAAAAGCTCGAAGCTCGCGAGCTAAATGAGTAGCTCGTGACTCGGCTCGAATCGACTCGAATTCAAAGAATAACGAGTCGAGCCAAGCTTTAATTTAAGATCGTTTATCGAACGAGTTAAACGAGCCGATCTCACGAGTACTTGTGTAACTCGTTAGGCTCGATACAAAAGATCAGCCAAGCACACTTCGTCCCAGGCGCACAACACAATGCCTAGACACTCAAGGAAATTACAATTATTTGGTCATGTATATGTTACTAACTTGTTGATCATCGTGGGCATGTAGAATTGTTTGTGGTCAATGGTCATGTACATGGTACTGACTTGATGGTAGTGACAATTGTAAGTTAAGCTCATACATGCTTACACTTGTTTGTGAACATTGTACATGTTTAATATGTACATTTTACATTTTCAAGTAATCATTTTTACCATATTCGTATGCTTTTATGTTCATATCATTAACGAGCTTAACAAGCTAAATGAGCCAGCTCGCGAGTTATACGAGTCGAGCCAATCTTAGATTCGAGCTCGTTATAGTAACGAGTCGAGTCGAGCTAGCTCGTTAATGAAACGAGCTTTAGCGAGTCGAGCCGAGCTGGCTCGACTCGGCTCGAATTCCAGCCCTAATGGCAATATTGGCTCTTCTTACCTTTTTTTTTTTGCGGGAGAAATTTTTTAGAGGAGGCCTGCTCGTCACCTCTAGGACTAGCCGGGCGACGGAGAGTGCTCGTTGTTGATTGAGACACACGCAAGCTGTACTGCGCCGGAGGCCAACTCTACCTAATCATGTGGGCCACAAAAAAATGGATGAAGAATGAAACTCTTCAATGATACAGTAGTACTCCAGTGTGGTGTCAAAAACGCTTTTATATTATGGGACGGAGGGAGTATTATTCATGTCAGCCAATTGGCAAAACTAAGCCATAGCTTCCCATGAACAAAACTAGTAGATGCCCGATGGTCGGCCTACATGAATAGTACTATATATTCATGTCGGTTATGTCTGACGAATGGCTGACAGGGAATAAATGTTACATTTGTTTCGGGCTTCTCAAAAATTACCTATTACTCCCTCCGTTCAAAAATACTTTTTTTTTGACGAACCGCAGCAAGTGCTGCTTTTCATTCATTAAGAGGGAAACCACAGGTTACAGGGCAGGACCGTAATCAGGTGGCGTAACTACAAAAATGAAGGGAAAATACTAAGAACTAATTACAGATGTACAGAAACATGGTAGCTCACATGTCGACTACTCAATCCATTTCACTCCTTTGATGCCTGCGTGCAGCCAGGTTCGAAGTTCTTCAGTGATCGAATTGCATGTGCCCAGAAAATCACAAGCCCTCTGGTTGAAGATCCTACTGTTTGTCTCTTTCCATGTCATCCACCAAATCGTCATGCACATGGAGGAGAACTCTTTGTGGCGCTGCACAGGAAGTAATTCAAGGGCTTCTAGCCACCACTCAATCAGGCAATTTACATTGAATCCCGGTCTTAGTCCAAATGGGTAATCAAATTTTGTCAAGAAGAAGCCCCAGATGCCGGCGATGTATGGACAAGCGCCAAACAGATGTGTTGTTGATTCCAGACCAATATTGCAAAGAGGATAGACCGGGTTGTGAGGCCAATTGCGCTTAGCAAGGTTGTCGGCAGTAAGGCATTAATTCTGAACAGCAAGCCAAGCAAAAAACTTCACCTTGGGGGGATCTTGATTTTCCAAATCATGCTGGCCAGAGAGGAATGTATTCTTCCATTGAACTGAGACAAATATGCAGACTTTGCAGAGTAGCACTGATCGGCAGTCCACTTCCAGGTGATTCTATCCTGTTCTCCGGTTAAAACAATTGCTTCAGTGCGATGCCAAAGATCCAGATATTCCCTCAGGACGGCTTCACTGGGGTTGGCTTTTATCAAAGAGATCCACCTTCTATTCTGCAAGCCATCAGAAAGCCGCAGATTGCGCCGTTTGCTATGCTTAAATAGGTTTTGGTATAAAATGGCCGGCGAGTTCCCGTCCAGCCAATGGTCATTCCAGAAGGAGATCCTCCGTCCGGAAATACTTGTCATTCAAATGGTAATCTTTTTTAGGGCAAGTAAATACTTGTCCTTCAAATGGTAATCATTTTTAGGGCAAGTATTTCTGGACGGAGGGAATAGTAGTACTGACTACCAACCATAGAGGAAAGCCATGGTCAGACATACGTATCTTTGTTGGTTCGGTCGACGGGAAATAATATTGCACAATGACAACACAAGGATATTCTGATCGCCGTCAGGGTTGGACTACGCTGTTTTTGTGTTTCACTTTCATGTTAGCTTGTCGCGTGTGTTAAAAAATGTAAAAATATTCATGTAAATTTAATATCGTTAGTTTATTTTAGAAATATTTATTTATATAAAAATATGCAATTTCATAGAAAAATAAAAAATAAAAATGAACAGGAAAAATAGAAAAGACAAAGAAGAAGAAAAACTCAAAAAGAAACATGGAAAAGAAACCCAAAGATCTGAAACTAGAATAATAAACAAAGAAAATGAAAAAGAAAGCGGCAAAAAACCCAAAATGGCAGCAGAAGGAAGTGCTTCCACAAGCCACAGCCACCAGATATTGTGTTAGACTGCATAATGCAAGGTGTCCAACTAAGCTAGTATGCATGTTGGTAAAAGGTAACCCTCTGTCCCATGACATAAGATGTTAGGGCATCTCCAATGTAGTCCTCAAAAGTCCCGTAAAGGTATGGACTGAGTTGTTCAGATGCATTAGGCCAACTCCAGCGCACGACCCCAAGCGAACGTCCATTTTGCCCGGATTCTGTTCGTTTGGGTAGGGCAATGGAGCCGTGTCCGGTCCTGTCCTGGGATGTGGTGGCCGTGCGCCCAACCCGCGGACGCATCCTTTGGCCCCATCATGTCCGCATCCATTTTCAAACACCAACTTTCAAAATACCACGCCCTAGTTCAGGCCAGCGGCCCTAGTTCATGCCGGCAACAGAGCTAGCGGCCTACACGTCCTCGCCGGCAGCACAGCCAGCGGCCTACACGTCCTCGCTGTAAGGGCATATTTCTCCCTAAGTGGTTTTGGTGATTGATGACAATGCATTTGCGGACTAATCGTGTGCATTGAGCATTTCAGATATCTCATGTCTAGCCACAAGACGATTCGGTGCCCCTCGGAGCCTATCGAAGCTAGCGTTTCTCTATGTTTCTTTTCGGTGAATTTGAGTCGTAGGAAAGCCGTACTATTAAGAGGGGGTCCGCTTCGGAAAGGTTAGGGCGGAATCAACACGTACACATCTGTTCCTTTGCACCACCTTTCTTTCGCTTCTTTGGAGCACCGGTTGTTTCCCTTGTCGTTGCGAAGATGAAGGCTTCCATGTGCTACTGTTCTGTGGCATGCGGTAGTACTGCTCAGGAGAGCAGTAGTACCGCAGCGGCCCACGGTAGTACCGCCCACGGCAGCGGTAGTACCGCTTCGTGCGGTAGTACCGCTCCTAGCACGCGGTAGTACTGTGGCCTCTAGCCCAGAACGGTGGCATGCACGGAAGTAGGGGCGGAAGTAATTTTTTACTTCCGCACCCTACGTGTTAGTACCGCTCCCTGTGAGCGGTAGTACCGTGACAGATTTTTGCACAGACCGGAACTCAGTAGAAGTAGCCACGAATGTAATTTTATTAGTCTGTGCCTTCCCAACCCTAGTCGAGCCCTGCCTTGCGATAGTACTGCAAGGACGGGCGGTAGTACCGCTCCGGCGGTTCTACCGCTCGTTGCTTTAACGCAACAGGGCCTCGTCTGGCCCCTGCCGCGCGAGCGGTAGTACCGCACTGCCTAGCGGTAGTACCATGAAGTATGTGCGGTAGTACCGCATGTCGCGGGATGAGTAAGTGGGTAACGGTTGGATCTTTCCTCTCACTATATAAGGGGGGTCTTCTTCCCCAAGTTGACTACCTCTTCCCTCCCCAAGCTCCATTGTTGCTCAAAGCTCCATTTTTGCCCGATCTCTCTCCCTAGCCTATCAAACTTGTTGATTTTCTAGGCATTGGTTGGCAAGCCCCTGATCTACACTTCCACCAAGGTGTTTGAGCACCCTAGACGGTTGAGGTCACCGCGGAGCCATATTTCATTGTGGTGAAGCTTCGTGGTGTCGTTGGGAGCCTCCAATTAAGTTGTGGAGATTGCCCCAACCTTGTTTGTAAAGGTTCAGTCGCCGCCTCCAAGGGCACCAATAGTGGAATCATGACATCTCTCATTATGTGAGGGCGTGAGGAGAATATGGTGGCCCTAGTGGCTTCTTGGGGAGCATTGTGCCTCCACACCGCTCAACCGGAGATGTACTTCCTCTCAAAAGGAAGGAACTTCGGTAACACATCCTCGTCTCCACCGGCTCCACTCTTGGTTATCTCTCACCTTTACTTGTGCAAGCTTATATTGTGTTGTATCCCTTGCTTGCTTGTGTGCTTGTTGTTGTTGCATCATATAGGTTGCTCACCCAGTTGCATATCTAGACAACGTACTTTGATGGAAAGTTTAATTTAGTAAAGAAAAGGTAAAAATTGTTAGTTTCCTATTCACACCCCCTCTAGTCAACTATATCGATCCTTTTAGTTGGTATCAGAGCCTCGTCTCTTTATTAAGGACTTTGCCGTCCGAAGAGTATGGTTGACACCGTAGACGGTGGGGAGGAGCACCCCGGTGTGATTCTTTCGTCGTCTACGGCCGATGGGGGATCCTCGCTCTCTCGTGAGGAATTCAATGCGGCTTTGGACACATTGAAAACCTCCATGACGACCGAGGTTGAAGGCATGTTCAACAAGTTTTTAGAAGGCCTTAAATTATCCATCGCACCAATGAAAGTGGGTGATCCCGCTAACAAGGTGACGGATGCTAACTCCGACAAGGGGGAAGCTACTAGTGATAAAGTTCCTTTATCTAGTGGTCAAAGTGGAAATGGCATCTTTGCCCATGTTGAACCTCCAATTACTTATGGAGGACCGGTTCCCTCCACTCATTTGAATCATGTTGGTCCTCCTCCTAAGTTTGTGAAAAATGAGGATTTTGCCTCTTGGGGTCTATCGTTTTAAATGTTATTTAAATCATAGTTCTACTAATCTTCGGAGAATTATAAGCAAGGTTTCTACCCGCATGACCCAAGCAACCTCACCCCTAGAGAAGCCGCAGATCATCAATTCAACGAGTCCGCTCTCTCCATCATCCAAGATGCAATTCCACCCGAAGATATTGCGCATCTCCGACCCTTCACCGTGGCCAAGGAAGCATGGCAACATGTTGTTTCCATTTACAAGGGAAGCGCAAGTGACGGTGTCCTGGACTAGGGGGTACTCACCACGTCATCCCCCGATCAGTCAGATTGGGCGAGGACCCCCATGGCTGTATACTCATGGGCCAGTTCGGACAGTTGCCGCATACAGGGAAGATTCCACAAGACTTGGTGATCAAGACAAGGACTCCTCCCCACCGGCGTATTCGGCTAGGACTCTTGTTATCCTAGGCCTCTGGTGCATTATATAAACCAGGGCCAGGCTAGTCGATAGATCATTACAACAATCGTAATCTCATAGGCTAGACTTCTAGGGTTTAGCCATTACGATCTCGTGGTAGATAAACTCTTGTAACCCTATATTCATCAAGATCAATCAAGCTGGAAGTAGGGTATTACCTCGATAGAGAGGGCCCGAACCTGGGTAAACATCGTGTCCCCTGTCTCCTATTACCCATCGATCCATGACACACAGCTTGGGACCCCCTACCCGAGATCTGCCGGTTTTGACACCGACAATGGTGCTTTCATTGAGAGTTCCGCTGTGTGATCGGCAAAAGGATCAATGGCTCGTCTACAGATTAACTGCGACGTCGACATCTTCGTCACCGGCTCGACTGGTCACCTTGGCTTGACCGAGGACTGTGCCCTGCCTCCGATCGTCATGTTCGAACGAGGGCCTTCATCAACACCAACTCTGATCTCTATCAAGATCATGGAGGAATCATCGATGGAGTTCGGGGGCTCAACGTCAACATTGCCCTTGGGCGACCGTGCTATTTTTTTGGACAACGAACTTGTATCCGCCGCCACCGCCTCCTTGAGTGGTGTTTTAACGATCGCTTCGGTGGAATTGTGCGGAATTGAGTCTACAACAACCCTGGAAGATTTCGTCGAGTTCCGATGGAGGAATCTCTGACAATCTACGGTATACCGTGGCCCTGTCAAATCCAGATGGGAATCTGGACGAGTTTAGGGCGTGGTCTCCATAGCCCAGCTCGGAGGTCCTTTTGAAGATCCAACCGTTCATTTGCTGCGGAATTCCCATATCTACCACCCCTGAAAATTTCAGCTCGATCCGACCGTCCAAACTCCGGGAACCTTCCGATTAGTGCATCACTTTTCAGATCTGTTTTCTGCGCGAATACAGATCCGATCCGAATTCATGTTTCTTTATGAACGTGATATTGGACAACCTTTTTAAAAGAATTTTCTTCTAAGGTATTGCGGTTGTTCTTAATACGTGCCCATAAAACTTTAAGCCTCCTCTGAGGTAATCTTCGCCATCACGCTGGTGTCAAACCAGTCCGGCAATATAGCTCCACGGCTGCCGACCTGCGCTAGACATGTCGTCGCTTTTTGAGCCGAGCTCAACTTCTTCGGATCCTCACCTCGGCGAGCCGAATAAGAGTTCGGAATCGCCAAAGATAAATCATCACCAACATCGCTGCCCCACGGATTACACAGAGCGGGCACACCGGCATTGCCGCATGGTCTCTTCATCAAACCAGCATTGGCCGTGTCACAAGTTACGACCTGCACCGGCATGGCCGCACTGTTGCTTCTTCGAGCCGATGTCCATCATGCCGAACTACTTCAACACCTCGGCTGACATGGCAGCTGCAATGACTCCTTACCGACCTGCTCCGTCACCTCGGTTAGACCGGGGACTTGGCTATTTCTTCATCAACATACTCCGGTGACTTCGACGTCACCAGTCGACCAGCTTCGTCACGTTAGCGGGACCGAGGGCTTTGCCTCGGCAAGCCAACCATTGCCAGCTTTGTCATGCCGTCGCTTTATCGCCTATCAGGCAATGGGTGTGTGGACCGATTCCCAATTTTGGGAGTCGCCTTTCTTCGGACTGCTACAACAGATAAACCAGGTGCTATTAATCCTAGTAATTTTTTCTTGCTTGGGTTTACTTTTCTGAAGAATTATTATTCTGGTTTGTTTCATCATCTGTACATAGGTCTGTTAAATGATGGCCACATTAACAACGGTCGCGTGGTTGTTCGGTTGGTTTCCGTACATAGTTCAGCGAACGCCGCATCCGGAACCCGGACCACCCTGCAAATTCAGGCTTTGTCACGCCTTCACTGCGTCACGCCGACGTCCTGCATCGACATTGGCTTTGGCGCCAGGCCACATCCCTTTATATAAATTATTTTTGCGTAAATCAATTATGCAAGGATTATATATATTATTATTATTTCCTGGACCGCATTGTTTTATGTGTGCAGGTAATCGATTTTGACTGCGTTACGTGGTCACTACTCTGGAGTGCCGAACTCGTTGCTCGGACACCTCGGGCCTGGGGGCTGGGACCTCAGCCATGCCGAGGACTGCGAACCTTGTCGGATCTGTCACAGATCAGTGGGCGTCTTCGTCCCGCCACAAGCCCGAATCGCGTCATCAACACCGAGCACATGAACCAGCTAAGTTGCTTTCATGCTAAAAAACTTTTAGTTTTAAATTTTTCCGGTTCGACCAAGCATTATACTTTTGGGCACAAAGTTGTTTGTGACAAAGTTCCTTGTCAAAACTTTGTTTGTGACGCGCATATTCAAATACCCCATTTATTTGGGGGCTCCCTTGATGGAGCTTTTCCTCTTGCATATGATTATACTTGTACGGCTTCGTTCCTTGTTCGTGTATTACGCCACAATATGCACCATATTGACCTAAGCGATTTGCAAGCTGGGTTGTCTTGCTCCTGTGTTTACCCCTACGTTCCCGATTGTTCGTCTAGGGAGTAAAGGGAGCACCTCTGTGATTGTCATGATCGGGTCATCCGAGCCGGACCTCAGACTGGGTGAAGCCGAAAGCTAGCGCTCTTACTGTTTTCAATGATGGTCGGCACACAACGGAACTCATGAGTACAAAAAGTCTATTGCACAAGCCTCATAGTAATAATGAGCAACCGAAGAAATGTATCAGTGGGGGTACTATTTTCTTCGAAGATGCTTCTTACACTTCGTCGGTAATATAGCATAAGTTCCCTGAGCGCTTTGTCTGTTACAGCCTTATGACCTGATTGACTGGTTATCGGAAACACCGTCGATATTCTCGACAGGTGGAGTACATAACACTTTTTGGTCCTTGACCGAAGAGGGAGAAGCCGACGGTCGGTTAAGACGCGTATAAAGTTCGGGTGAACACATATATAATATAAGTACTTCAGTACATACAATCATTATACATAAAATTCTTTTACCCAAGTCACTTGGGGGCTCTTAAATTTATATGAGCTGTTTTATAGCAAATGTGTTTTCTTCTTGGTCGCTGCAAAGTCTTTCTCTACTGCTCCTTTTTTGACTCAAAGTCTTGAGATCGGGTGTGTCATGTTAAAGCACGACAGAAGCACAATTTTTTTCCAATTCTCGGATTGGCACCGAACACTTGATCTTGTTCGAACGTCATGTTTTTACTGATGTTTCTTGGTTTTCCAAGCTTTTGGCACTTTTAAACTATTTGTGTGTTTTTAGCATAAGTCTCGCAGTGCAACGCCGGACATCTTTAGAGATTCGGCAAAAAACATTCTCGGATGTTGCTATATATGCATCGGTTTCGAATTGTGTCTTCGGTCAATAGTTGGGTTGCCCGGCTCCTGTGCTTGACTCCTATGTTCCGCTTTGTTTGGCTAGGTGTGCAACGGGAGAACCACTGCGATTGTGCTTCCAGCTCGCATGGTTAAGCACCTCAGTGGAGAAAGCCGAAAACTGACTGTCACAATAAGCGCAAACTGGTCAGCGATCCGATGACCCTGTTAAATGATGAGCCGTTCATAACATTGGTCGAAGTGTTTACGGCTTGACCTCTGCTGTCGCCGAACACTAACCGGGGGCTCGTAGCTAGCTTCCCCAGTTTAAAGCTCCTATGACTAAGTGAAAGTTATAAAGCCAAGATATTTGATTGCCTCGTTTCCGCTAACACAACCGCCTCCAGGCACCGAAACGTCGGCTAAGGGTTGTCTGGTTATTGCAGAAACACCCTGCAGAGTATCTACAAAGGGGTAGAAGCCGACGATGGGTCACTTTCAACTGATAAACGGTCGCAATGGAGTCAAAATAAGTATATATCATCAACATTTATATTCATTATACAAGCGTTGCCTTCCGTAATTATCGTTATAAAGCCATAAATATGCATCAATTTGACTTAAGATTTTGGCCAAGCTGGGTTGCCTGGCTCCTGTGCTTACCCCTACGTTCCCGATTTTTCAGCTAGGCGGTAAAGGGAGCACCTCTGTGATTGTTACTACCGGGTCATCCGAGTTAGTACCTCAGACTGGGTGAAGCCGAAATCTAGCAATCTTAAAGGATCACATTGGTCGGCAACAATGGAAGTAATTTTTTTGGTTCATTAATACCATAGAGTTCGGGAACTTTCCCCGAACTAAATCCTCAATATTTTCCTCCCACATTGATCGGAGCTGAGGTTTCATGATCATGCTTAGCATGACAACCCAAAGAAAGAAACCGATAGCGGGACTATTTTCTTTGGAAGATGTTTCTTTCATCAAAAAGTAATATAACCTATCTCTCCGCGTACCTTTGTTTATAAAACCGTATGGCCGGATTGCCTTTTTGCCGTAAATCTTTGCCCTCATAAAGGCTTTATAAAGTAGGACAAACACTCCTCGGCTGCTGGCTGAGGAGGTTGAAGCCGATGGTCGGTCAACAAAGTTTTGTACAATGCGGATACGAGCATTAATGATGTAAAGTACTTGGATACATAGAATCATTACACATACTTTGTGATTTTACTCTGGACATCGATCCTGAATTCGGCCACCAGTACCCACATTAAGGCTCGGGGGCTACTGGGCTTCGTGCTTCTCTTTTACAAATATTAAAGGGGTACATCGATCCCCTGATCTGGTGTTGCCACCCGACCAGTGTCTCGGGGGCTACTGCATTGCCTATTCAATGCAGAAAATTCAAAGTGCTCAGTGTTCGGCTTGACCGAACTATGCGCAAACACGTCTTCGGACAACAATAGGTATCATCTGGATCTATATAGCGTCAAGCTAATATATTGCGGCAACTTCTCAAGACCCTCTCTCAAGGGCCCGTTCGCCGATCACTATTATCTCTAATATATTACACTCCATCTATTTCTACGTATGCTGCCGAGCTAGGAGTTGATCCCCAGGCCGATTTCGCGCATCGACCTGAGTCTCATGGGCTACTAGGATCAGCGGTTTCATGTTTTCCTTCAGGTGCATCTCGGATATTAGGCCAACACTGATACGTCCATTTTGCATCATGCTTTTATATCGATATTTATTGCATTATGGGCTGTTATTACACATTATGTTACAATACTTATGGCTATTCTCTCTTATTTTACAAGGTTTATCACGAAGAGGGAGAATGCCGACAGCTGGGATTCTGGATGGAAAAGGAGCAAATATTGGAAACCTATTCTGCACAGCTCCAAAATTCTTGAAACTCCACGAAAGTCATTTTTGGAATTTATAAGAATTATTGAGCGAAAGAAGTACCAGAGGGGGCCCACACCCTGGCCAGGAGGGTGGGGGCGCGCCCTCCCTTACTGGCGCGCCCCTGTCTCCTGGGCCCCCTGGTGGCCCTCCGGTGCCCCTCTTCTGCTATATGAAGGCTTTTACCCCGAAAAAAATCATAAGCAAGCTTATGGGACGAAACTCCGCCGCCACGAGGCGGAACCTTGGCGGAACCAATCTAGGGCTCCGACGGAGCTGTTCTGCCGGGGAAACTTCCCTCTGAGAGGGGGAAATCATCACCATCGTCATCACCAACGATCCTCTCATCGGGAGGGGGTCAATCTCCATCAACATCTTCACCAGCACCATATCCTCTCAAAACCCTAGTTCATCTCTTGTATCCAATCTTGTATCAAAACCACAAATTGGTACCTGTGGGTTGCTAGTAGTGTTGATTACTCCTCGTAGTTGATGCTAGTTGGTTTATTTGGTGGAAGATCATATGTTCAGATCCTTAATGCATATTAATAATCCTCTGATCATGAACATGAATATGCTTTGTGAGTAGTTACGTTTGTTCCTGAGGACATGGGTGAAGTCTTGCTATTAGTAGTCATGTGAATTTGGTATTCGTTCGATATTTTGATGAGATGTATGTTGTGTCTCCTCTAGTGGTGTTATGTGAACGTCGACTACATGACACTTCACCATTATTTGGGCCTAGAGGAAGGCATTGGGAAGTAATAAGTAGATGATGGGTTGCTAAAGTGACAGAAGCTTAAACCCTAGTTATGCATTGCTTCGTAAGGGGCTGATTTGGATCCACTAGTTTAATGCTATGGTTAGGTTTACCTTAATACTTCTTTTGTAGTTGCGGATGCGTGCAATAGGGGTTAATCATAAGTGGGATGCTTGTCCAAGAAAGGGCAGTACCCAAGCACCGGTCCACCCACATAACAAATTATCAAAGTAAAGAACGCGAATCATATGAACGTGATGAAACTAGCTTGACGATAATTCCCATGTGTCCTCAGGAGCGCTATTCTCATTATAAGAATTTGTTCAGGCTTGCCCTTTGCTACAAAAAGGATTGGGCCACCTTGCTGCACTTTGTTTACTTTCATTGTTTGTTACCAGTTACAAATTATCTTATCACAAAACTATTTATCACCTACAATTTCAGTGCTTGCAGAGAAAACCTTACTGAAAACCGCTTGTCATTTCCTTCTGCTCCTCGTTGGATTCGACACTCTTACTTATCGAAAGGACTACGATAGATCCCCTATACTTGTGGGTCATCAAGACTCTTTTTTGGCGCCGTTGCCAGGGAGGTCTTCGCTCAAGTCAAGACATACCAAGTACCCATCACAAACTCATCTCCCTCGCATTTACATTATTTGCCATTTGCCTCTCGTTTTCCTCTCCCCCACTTTACCCTTGCCATTTTATTCGCCCTCTCTTTCTCAATCTTCTTCGCTCTCTTTCGCTTGTTTTTTATTTGCTTGTGTGTTGGATTACTTGTCGCCATGGCGCAAGATAATACCAAGTTGTGTGATTTTTCCAATACCAATAATAATGATTTCCTTAGCACTCCAATTGCTCCTCAACCTTCTGGACCTATTTAAAATGTTCACTTTGAGATTCCTTCGGGTATGATAGAGAAACTGCTAGCTAATCCCTTTGCAGGAGATGGAACATTGCATCCCGATTTACACCTTATCTTTGTGGATGAAGTTTTTGGATTATTTAAGCTTGCAGGTATTCCCGATGATGTTGTTAAGAGGAAGTTCTTCCCTTTATCTTTGAAGGGAGATGCATTGACATGGTATAGGCTATGTGATGATACGGGATCTTGGAACTATAAACGATTGAAATTGGAATTTCACCAGAAGTTCTATCCTATGCATCTTGTTCATCGTGATCGTAATTACATATATAATTTCTGGCCTCGCGAAGGAGAAAGCATCGCTCAAGCTTGGGGGAGGCTTAAGTCAATGTTATATTCATGCCCCAATCATGAGCTCTCAAGAGAAATGATTATTCAGAATTTTTATGCTCGGCTTTCTGACAACAACAGCACCATGCTCGATACTTCCTGTGCTGGTTCTTATATGCTGAAGACTACTGAATTCAAGTGGGATTTATTGGAAATAATTAAACGCAACTCTGAAGATTGGGGTTCCGACGATGGTAAGGAGTCAGGTATGACACCTAAGTTTGATTGTGTTAAATCTTTTATGGATACTGATGCTTTTCGTGGATTTAGCGCTAAATATGGACTTGACTCTGAGATAGTAGCTTCTTTTTGTGAATCTTTTGCTGCTCACGTTGATTTCCCTAAGGAGAAGTGGTTTAAATATAATCCCCCCACCGAAGTAAAAGTAGTTGCACCTACTACAGTTGAAGAAAAGACTATTACTTATAACGATCCTATTGTTCCTACTACTTATGTTGAGAAACCACCTTATCCTGTTAGGATAAAGGATCATGCTAGAGCTTCAACTGTGGTTCGTAAGAGTAATACTAGAACATATACACCTCCTGAGCAAATTAAAGTTGAACCTAGTATTGCTATGATTAAAGATCTCTTGGATGATAATATAGATGGGCATGTTATTTACTTCTGTGGTGAAACAGCTAATATTGCTAAACCCGATGCTAAGATATATAGACCTGTTGTAGGCATGCCTGTTATTTCTGTTAAAATAGGAGATCATTGTTATCATGGCTTATGTGATATGGGTGCTAGTGCCAGTGCAATACCTCATTCCTTATATGAAGAAATTATGCATGATATTGCACCTGTTGAATTGGAAGGTATTGATGTTACTATTAAACTTGCCAATAGAGATACGATTTCACCAGTTGGGATTGTTAGAGATGTTGAAGTCTTGTGTGGGAAAGTTAAATATCCTGCTGATTTTCTTGTTCTTGGTTCCCCACAAGATAGCTTTTGTCCCATTATATTTGGTAGACCCTTCTTGAATACTGTTAATGCTAAGATAGATTGCAAAAAGGATGTTGTCACTGTTGGCTTGGGGGATATGGAACATGAGTTTAATTTTGCTAAATTCTGTAGACAACCCCATGATAAAGAATTTCCTAGTAAGGATGAAATTATTGGTCTTGCTTCTATTGCCGTACCTCCTACTGATCCGTTAGAACAATATTTGCTAGACCATGAAAATGATATGTTTATGAATGAAAGAAGGGAAATAGATGAAGTATTTCTTAAACAGGGTCCTATTCTGAAACACAACCTACCTGTTGAAATCTTAGGGGACCCCCTTCCACCCAAGGGTGATCCCGTGTTTGAGCTCAAACCCTTACCTGATAATCTTAAATATGCTTATCTTGATGAAAAGAAGATATATCATGTTATTATTAGTGCTAACCTTTCAGAGCAGGAAGAGGAAAGATTATTGAAAACTCTGAAGAAGCACCATGCTGCTAATGGATATACTCTGGATGATCTTAAGGGCATTAGTCCCACTCTATGCCAACACAAAATTAAATTGGAGAAAGATGCCAAACCAGTTAGAGATCATCAACGATGATTAAATCCTAAGATGAAAGAAGTGGTAAGAAAGGAGATACTAAAGCTCCTTGAGGCAGGTATAATTTATCCCGTTGCTGATAGTGAATGGGTAAGCCCTCCATTGTGTTCCTAGGAAGGGAGGTATCACTGTTGTTCCTAATGATAAAAATGAATTGATTCCGCAAAGAATTATTACAGGTTATAGGATGGTAATTGATTTCCGTAAATTAAATAAAGCTACTAAGAAAGATCATTACCCTTTACCTTTTATTGATCAAATGCTAGAAAGACTATCCAAACATACACATTTCTGCTTTCTAGATGGTTATTCTGGTTTCTCTCAAATACCTGTGTCAGCGGAAGATCAATCCAAAACTACTTTTACTTGCCCTTTCGGTACTTTTGCTTAGAGACGTATGCCTTTTGGTTTATGTAATGCACCTGCTACCTTTCAAAGATGTATGATGGCTATATTCTCTGACTTTTGTGAAAATATTTGTGAGGTATTCATGGATGATTTCTCCATTTATGGATCCTCTTTTGATGATCGCTTGAGCAACCTTGATCGAGTTTTGCAGAGATGTGAAGACACTAGTCTCGTCTTGAATTGGGAAAAGTGCCACTTTATGGTTAATGAAGGCATTGTCTTGGGGCATAAAATTTCTGAAAGAGGTATTGAAGTTGATAAAGCTAAAGTTGACGCTATTGAAAAGATGACATGTCCCAAGGACATTAAAGGTATAAGAAGTTTCCTTGGTCATGCCGACTTTTATAGGAGGTCCATTAAGGACTTTTCTAAAATCTCTAGGCCTCTGACTAATTTATTGCAAAAAGATATTCCTTTTGTCTTTGATGATGACTGAGTAGAAGCATTTGAAATACTTAAGAAAGCTTTGATCACTGCACCTATTGTTCAGTCACCTGATTGGAATTTACCCTTTGAAATTATGTGTGATGCTAGTGATTATGCTGTAGGTGCTGTTCTAGGGCAAAGAGTTGATAAGAAACTAAATGTTATTCAATATGCTAGTAAAACTCTTGATACTGCCCAGAGAAATTATGCTACCACTGAAAAAGAATTCTTAGCAGTATTATTTGCAGGTGATAAGTTCAGACCTTACATTGTTGATTCTAAAGTTACTATTCACACTGACCATGCTGCTATTAAATATCTTATGGAAAAGAAAGATGCTAAACCTAGACTTATTAGATGGGTTCTCCTGCTCCAAGAATTTGATTTGCATATTATTGATAGAAAGGGAGCTGAGAACCCCGTTGCAGACAACTTGTCTAGGTTAGAGAATGTTCTTGATGACCCACTACCTATTGATGATAGCTTTCCTGATGAACAATTAGCGGTCATTAATGCTTCTCGTACTGCTCCATGGTATGCTGATTATGCTAATTACATTGTTGCTAAATTTATACCACCTAGTTTCACATACCAGCAAAAGAAAAAGTTCTTTTATGATTTAAGACATTACTTCTGGGATGACCCACACCTTTATAAAGAAGGAGTAGATGGTGTTATTAGACGTTGTGTACCTGAGCATGAACAGGAACAGATCCTACGCAAGTGTCACTCCGAACCATATGGAGGACACCACGCTGGAGATAGAACTGCACATAAGGTATTGCAATCCGGTTTTTATTGGCCTACTCTCTTCAAAGATGCTCGTAAGTTTGTCTTGTCTTGTGATGAATGTCAAAGAATTGGTAATATTAGTAGACGTCAAGAAATGCCTATGAATTATTCTCTTGTTATTGAACCATTTGATGTTTGGGGCTTTGATTATATGGGACCTTTTCCTGCCTCTAATGGATATACACATATTTTAGTTGCTGTTGAATACGTTACTAAGTGGGAAGAAGCTATTCCAACTAGTAGTGCTGATCATAACATCTCTATTAAGATGCTTAAAGAAGTTATTTTTCCGAGGTTTGGAGTCCCTAGATATTTAATGACTGATGGTGGTTCACATTTTATTCATGGTGCCTTTCGTAAAATGCTTGCTAAGTATGATGTTAATCATAGAATTGCATCTCCTTATCACCCTCAGTCTAGTGGTCAAGTAGAATTGAGCAATAGAGAGGTCAAATTAATTTTGCAGAAGACTGTTAATAGATCTGGAAAGAATTGGTCCAAGAAACTTGATGATGCATTATGGGCCTATAGAACTGCTTATAAAAATCCTATGGGTATGTCTCCATATAAGATGGTCTATGGAAAAGCATGTCACTTACCTCTCGAACTTGAACATAAAGCGTATTGGGCTATTAAAGAGCTCAATTATGATTTTAAACTTGCCGGTGAGAAGAGGTTATTTGATATTAGCTCACTTGATGAATGGAGAACCCAAGCATATGAGAACGCCAACTTGTTTAAAGAAAAAGTTAAAAGATGGCATGACAAAAGAATACAAAAGAGAGAATTTAACGTAGGTGATTATGTGTTGCTATTCAACTCTCATTTAAGATTTTTTGCAGGAAAACTTCTCTCTAAGTGGGAAGGTCCTTACGTTATTGAGGAGGTCTATCGTTCCGGTGCCATAAAAAACAACAATTTGGAAGGCACAAATCCGAAGGTGGTGAACGGTCAAAGAATCAAACATTATATCTCAGGTAATCCTATAAATGTTGAAACAAATATTATTGAGACCATAACCCCGGAGGAATACATAAGGAACACTTTCCAGAACGTTTCAGACTCCGAAAAGGAATAGGTATGTGGTACGATAAGTAAACCAACTCTAAAACAATTCTAATGGCAATTTCTATCCGTTTTGGAATATTTAACAATTTTGGAAAGCAAGAAGTAATCCGGGAAGGACACGAGGTCTCCACGAGGGTGGAGGGCGCGCCCCCCTTTCTCGTGGGCACCTCGTGTGCCTCCCGGACTCCGTTTTCTTCCATGATACGTATTTTGGTCGGTAAAAATTCATTATATAATCTCCCGAAGGTTTCAACCACAGTATCACGCAAAAATCTTCTGTTTTCGTTTCGAGTTGTTTTTCTGACAGATCTAGAGCACCATGACGTCTCCAAGCGCTCCCAAGGACAAGTTCTTCAAGAAGGTCATCAACCCCTACCTCGCGGAGGTGCTGCAACACCCTCAAACCATTGAGATGCATGAGGGGGTGCTGCACATCAGCGACGTTGAGGGACCAAGGAGGACCGGAAGTGTGGAGGCAAGGCTCGAGGCAATGGAGCAACAAGTTTTCAAGTGTCAGGAGATGGTGGAGCGTGGACTCGACTCCAATCACATAATGATCACGGAGTTCAGCAACAACCACAAGCTGGACACCAAGGACATCGGGGAGGCCATCTTTAAGCTTCATGAGAAGATCGAGCACCTCCAAGCCCAGATCTATGACCTGCAAAACCAAAACTATGAGTATGAATATAGATTCAAGAGAATGAGTTTGGCTGTAGATTTAAGGGTCCCGGAGACTCGATCATCCTTCTATGATGGGGAGCCTATGCCTTGGAAGAGGGACAACAAGCCTACATCATCAACAACTCCATCTCCTTCGCCAGCAAAAGAGATATAATCACATGGGTATGGGCACTCCCCTTGGCAACTGCGAAGCTTGGGGGAGGTGCCCCAGTATCGTATCACCATCACACTCCTATCTTTACCGTTTTACTTAGTTCGATCCTTTTAGTAATATCTTGATCAAGTAGAATAAAGCTTTGGTATGAATTAGTTTTGAGTTTTGCTTTGTGATCTCTTTATGTAATCGAGTCAGTGAGCTATATAATAAAGATTAGTGTTGAGTCAAGGGCTTTGCTACTTTGCTATGATCCTGAGAAAATAAAAAGAAAAATAAATAAATAAAAAGTTCATATTGATCTTATGGATAGTAATGACTTCACATATAAAGAGTATGAGGCATAAAAGTTGTTGAGAGTTGATAAACATAGTTTTGGTCATCGTTGCAATTAATAGGAAGTAATAAAGAAAGAGAAGCTTCACATATAAATATACTATCTTGGACATCTTTTATGATTGTGAGCACTCATTAAGTATGACATGCTAAAGAGTTGATGTTGTACAAGGAAGACAACATAATGGTTTATGTTTCCTCACCTCTGAGTTAAAGTATATTGTCATGGATCTTCCTAATATGTTGAGCTTGCCTTTCCCCCTCATGCTAGCCAAATTCCTTGCACCAAGTAGAAATACTACTTGTGCTTCCAAATATCCTTAAACCCAGCCTTGCCATGAGAGTCCACCATACCTACCTATGGATTGAGTAAGATCCTTCAAGTAAGTTGTCATCGGTGCAAGCAATAAAATTGCTCTCTAAATATGCATGACTTATTAATGTGGAAGAAAATAAGCTTTATACGATCGTGTGATATGGAAGTAATAAAAGCGACGGACTGCATAATAAAGGTTCATATCACAAGTGGCAATATAAAGTGACGTTCTTTTGCATTAAGATTTTGTGCATCCAACCCATAAAAGCGCATGACAACCCCTGCTTCCCTCTGCGAAGGGCCTATCTTTTACTTTATGTCTTTTATATTATGCAAGAGTCAAGGTGATCTTCACCTTTCCCTTTTTCATTTTATCCTTTGGCAAGCACCTCGTGTTGGAAAGATCCTGATATATATATCAAATTGGATGTAAGTTAGCATGAGTTATTATTGTTGACATCACCTAAAGGTGAATACGTTGGGAGGCGAAACTATAAGCCCCTATCTTTATCAGTGTCCGATTAAAACTCCATAACCACAAGTATTGCGTGAGTGTTAGCAATTGTAGAAGACTATATGATAGTTTAGTATGTGGACTTGCTGAAAAGCTCTATTCTTGACTCTTTCCGATGTTATGATAAATTGCAATTGCTTCAATGACTGAGATTATAGTTTGTTAGTTCTCAATGAAGTTTCTGAACCATACTTGACATTGTGAATAGATTGTTACTTGAGCATAAGAAATCATATGACAAAATCTATGTATGCTGCTGTTATGAGAATGATCATGATGCCCTCATGTTCGTATTTCATTTTTATCGACACCTCTATCTCTAAACATGTGGACATATTTTTCGATATTGGCTTCCGCTTGAGGACAAGAGAGGTCTAAGCTTGGGGGAGTTGATACGTCCATTTTGCATCATGCTTTTATATCGATATTTATTGCATTATGGGCTGTTATTATTACACGTTATGTTACAATACTTATGGCTATTCTCTCTTATTTTACAAGGTTTATCACGAAGAGGGAGAATGCTGGCAGCTGGGATTCTGGCTAGAAAAGGAGAAAATATTGGAAACCTATTCTGCACAGTTCCAAAAGTCCTGAAACTCCACGAAAGTCATTTTTGGAATTTATAAGAATTATTGAGCGAAAGAAGTACCAGAGGGGGCCCACACCCTGGCCAGGAGGGTGGGGGTGCGCCCTCCCTTACTGGGCGCGCCCCTGTCTCCTGGGCCCCCTGGTGGCCCTTCGGTGCCCCTCTTCTGCTATATGAAGGCTTTTACCCCGAAAAAAGTCATAAGCAAGCTTACGGGACGAAACTCCGCCGCCACGAGGCGGAACCTTGGCGGAACCAATCTAGGGCTCCGACGGAGCTGTTCTGCCGGGGAAACTTCCCTCTGAGAGGGGGAAATCATCACCATCGTCATCACCAACGATCCTCTCATCGGGAGGGGGTCAATCTCCATCAACATCTTCACCAGCACCATCTCCTCTCAAAACCCTAGTTCATCTCTTGTATCCAATCTTGTATCAAAACCACAAATTGGTACCTGTGGGTTGCTAGTAGTGTTGATTAATCCTCGTAGTTGATGCTAGTTGGTTTATTTGGTGGAAGATCATATGTTTAGATCCATAATGCATATTAATACTCCTCTGATCATGAACATGAATATGCTTTGTGAGTAGTTACGTTTGTTCCTGAAGACATGGGTGAAGTCTTGCTATTAGTAGTCATGTGAATTTGGTATTCGTTCGATATTTTGATGAGATGTATGTTGTCTCTCCTCTAGTGGTGTTATGTGAACGTCGACTACATGACACTTCACCATTATTTGGGCCTAGAGGAAGGCATTGGGAAGTAATAAGTAGATGATGGGTTGCTAGAGTGACAGAAGCTTAAACCCTAGTTTATGTGTTGCTTCGTAAGGGGCTGATTTGGATCCACTAGTTTAATGCTATGGTTAGGTTTACCTTTGCTATGTCTTGAGCTTGTGTTGGTTTTCCTTGAAGAGGAAAGGGTGATGCAGCACAATAGCATAAGTATTTCCCTCAGTTTTTGAGAACCAAGGTATCAATCCAGTAGGAGGCTCCTCAAAAGTCCCACGCACCTACACAAACAAACAAAGAACTCGCAACCAACGCAATAAAGGGGTTGTCCATCCCTTCACGGCCACTTGCGAAAGTGAGATCTGATAGAGATAATATGATAAGATAAATATATTTTTGGTATTTTATAATATAGATTGGAAAAGTAAAGATGCGAATAAAAGTAAATAGCAAACTTATATGATAAAAGATAGACCCGGGGGCCATAGGTTTCACTAGTGACTTCTCTCAAGATAGCATAAGTATTACGGTGGGTGAACAAATTACTGTCGAGCAATTGATAGAAAAGCGAATAATTATGAGATTATCTAGGCATGATCATGTATATAGGCATGACGTCCGTGACAAGTAAACCGACTCCTGCCTGCATCTACTGCTATTACTCCACACATCGACCACTATCCAGCATGCATCTAGAGTATTAAGTTCATAAAGAACAGAGTAACGCATTAAGAAAGATGACATGATGTAGAGGGATAAACTCATGCAATATGATATAAACCCCATCTTTTTATCCTCGATGGCAACAATACAATACGTGCCTTGCTGCCCCTGCTGTCAGTGGGAAAGGACACCGCAAGATTGAACCCAAAGCTAAGCACTTCTCCCATTGCAAGAAAGATCAATCTAGTAGGCCAAACCAAACTGATAATTCGAAGAGACTTGCAAAGATAACTTAATCACACATAAAAGAATTCAGAGGAGATTCAAATATTTCTCATAGATAAACTTGATCATAAACCCACAATTCATCGGATCTTGACAAACACACCGAAAAAGAGTTACATCAAATAGATCTCCAAGAAGTTCTAGGAGAACTTTGTATTGAGATTCAAAGAGAGAGAAGAAGCCATCTAGCTAATAACTATGGACCCGAAGGTCTGTGGTAAACTACTCACAACTCATCGGAGGGACTATGGTGTTGATGTAGAAGTCCTCCATGGTCGATTCCCCCTCCGGCGGAGCGCCGACGAAGGCTCCAAGATGGGATCTCACGGATACAGAAGGTTACGGTGGTGGAAATAGTTTTTCGTGGTCGCCTCTAATGTTTTTGGGGTACGTGGGTATATATAGGAGGAAGAAGTAGGTCGGTGGACGCCCGAGGGGCCCACGAGTCAGGGGGGCGCGCCCACCAGGGAAGGGCGCTCCCTCCACCCTCGTGGCCTCCTCGATTGTTTCTTGACGTGCACTCCATGTCCTCTGGATCACGTTCGTTCCAAAAATCACGCTCCCGAAGGTTTCATTCCGTTTGGACTCCGTTTGATATTCCTTTTCTTCGAAATACTGAAATAGGAAAAAAAAACAGCAATACGGGCTGGGCCTCCGGTTAGTAGGTTAGTCCCAAAAATGATATAAATGTGTAAAGTAAAGCCCATAAACATCCAAAACAGGTAATATAATAGCATGGAACAATCAAAAATTATAGATACGTTGGAGACGTATCAACCTTAATACTTCTATTGTAGTTGCGGATGCTTGCAATAGGGGTTAATCATAAGTGGGATGCTTGTCCAAGAAAGGGCAGTACCCAAGCACCGGTCCACCCACATATCAAATTATCAAAGTAACGAACGCGAATCATATGAACGTGATGAAACTAGCTTGACGATAATTCCCATGTGTCCTCGGGAGCGCTTTTCTCATTATAAGAATTTGTTCAGGCTTGTCCTTTGCTACAAAAAGGATTGGGCCACCTTCCTGCACTTTGTTTACTTTCATTGTTTGTTACCCGTTCCAAAAATCATGCTTCCGAAGGTTTCATTCCGTTTGGACTCCGTTTGATATTCCTTTTCTTCGAAATACTGAAATAGGCAAAAAAACAGCAATACGGGCTGGGCCTCCGGTTAGTAGGTTAGTCCCAAAAAAGATATAAATGTGTAAAGTAAAGCCCATAAACATCCAAAACAGGTAATATAATAGCATGGAACAATCAAAAATTATAGATATGTTGGAGACGTATCAAGCATCCCCAAGCTTAATTCCTGATCGTCCTCGAGTAGGTAAATGATAAAAACAGAATTTTTGATGTGGAATGCTACCTAGCATAATTCTCAATGTAATTTTCTTTATTGTGGCATGAACGTTCAGATCCAAATGATTCAAAATAAAAGTTCATATTGACATAAGAAATAATAATACTTCAAGCATACTAATCAAAGTAATCATGTCTTCTCAAAATAGCATGGCTAAAGAAAGTTCATCCCTACAAAATCATATAGTTAGGTTATGCTTTATTTTCGTCACACAAAAATGCTCCCATCTTGTACACCCCCGATGACAAGCCAAGCAATTGTTTCGTACTTAAATAATCTCAAACTTTTCAACCTTCACGCCATACATGAGCGTGAGCCATCGATATAGCACTATGGGTGGAATAGAATATAATGATGGGGATTGTGTGGAGACGACAAAAAGGAGAGAAAGTCTCACATCGATGCAGATAATCAACGGGCTATGGAGATGCCCATCAATTGATGTCAACATGAGGAGTAGGGATTGCCATGCAACGGATGCACTAGAGCTAAAAATGTATGAAAGCTCAACAAAAGAAACTAAGTGGGTGTGCATCCAACTTGCTTGCTCACGAAGACCTAGGGCTTTTGAGGAAGCCCATCGTAGGAATATACAAGCCAAGTTCTATAATGAAAAATTCCCACTAGTATATGAAAGTGACAACATATGAGACTCTATATGAAGAACATGGTGCTACTTTGAAGCACAAGTGTGGAAAAAAAGATATAACATTGTCCCCCCTTTTTTTGGCCTTTCTTTTTTTATTTGGCCTTTCTCTTTTTTTTTTTATTTGGGACAATGCTCTATAATGATGATCATCACACTTCTATTTATTTACAACTTATGGATTGCAACTCCAAACTAGAACAAGATATGACTCTATATGAATGCCTCCGGCGGTGTACCGGGATGGGCAATGAATCAAGAGTGACATGTATAAAAATTATGCATGGTGGTTTTGCCACAAATACGATGTCAACTACATGATCATGCAAGGCAATATGACAATGATGGTGCGTGTCATGATGATAAACGGAACGATGGAAAGTTGCATGGCAATATATCTCGGAATGGCTATGGAAATGCCATAATAGGTAGGTATGGTGGCTGTTTTGAGGAAGATATAAGGATGTTTATGTGTGATAGAGCGTATTGTGTCACGGGGTTTGGATGCACCGGCGAAGTTTGCACCAACTCTCAAGGTGAGAAAGGGCAATGCACGGTACCGAAGAGGCTAGAAATGATGGAAAGGTAAAAATGCGTATGATCCATGGACTCAACATTAGTCAAAAGAACTCATATACTTATTGCAAAAATCTACAAGTCATCAAAAACCAAGCACTACGCGCATGCTCCTAGGGGTATAGATTGGTAGGAAAAGACCATCGCTCGTCCCCGACCGCCACTCATAAGGATGCACAATCTAAGAACACCTCATGTTTCAAATTTGTTACACAACTTTTACCATATGTGCATGCTACGGGACTTGCTAACTTCAACACAAGCATTCTTTAAATTCATAATCACCCAACTAGCATAACTTTAATATCACTACCTCCATATCTCAAAACAATTATCAAGTATCAAATTGATCATAGCATCCAATTCACTTCCTATGATAGCTTTTATTATACCCAACTTGGATGCCCATCATTCTAGGACCAATTTTATTTAACCATAGCAAATACCATGCTGTTCTAAAAGAAACTCAAAATAATATAAGTGAAGCATGAGAGATCAAAAATTTCTACAAAATTAAGCCACCACCGTGCTAAAAAAACATAAGTGAAGCACTAGAGCAAAAACTATTTAACTCAAAAGATATAAGTGAAGCTCATAGAGTATTCTAATAAATTCTAATCATGTGGGTTTCTCCCAAAAGGTGTGTACAGAAAGGATGATTGTGGCAAACTAAAAAGCAAATACTAATATCATACAAGACGCTCCAAGCAAAACACATATCATGTGGTGAATAAAAATATAGCTCCAAGTAAAGTTACCGATAAACGAAGACGAAAGAGGGGATGCCTTCCCGGGGCATCCCCAAGCCTAGGCTTTTGGCTATTCTTGAATATCTTGGGGTGCCATGGGCATCCCAAAGCTTAGGCTCTTGCCACTCCTTATTCCATAGTCCATCAAATCTTTACCCAAAACTTGAAAACTTCATAACACAAAACTCAACAGAAATCTCGTATGCTCCGTTAGCGAAAGAAAGAAAAACACCACTTCAAGGTACTGTAATGAACTCATTATTTATTTATATTGGTGTTAAACCTACTGTATTCCAACTTCTCTATGGTTTATAAACTATTTTACTAGCCATAGATGCATCAACATAAGCAAACAACACACGGAAAACAGAAGCTGTCAAAAACAGAACAGTCTGTAGTAATCTGTAACTAACGAAAACTTCTGGGACTCAAAAAATTCTACCAAAATAGGAAGACCTAGATAATTTGTTTATTGATCTACTTCAATTGGAATCAGTATTTTATCACGTTCTGGTGATTTTAAACAATTTTTTTCGTGAACAGAAAGTTTCTGGAATTTTCAGCAAGATCAAATAGTTATCATCCAAGAAAATCCTATAGGTTCTACTTGGGACAAACACTAATTAAAACATAAAAACACATCTAAACAGAAGGTAGATGATAAATTTATTACTAAACAGAAACAAAAACAAAAAAAACAAAGAAAATTGGGTTGCCTCCCAACTAGCGCTATCGTTTAACGCCCCTAGCTAGGCATAAAAACAAGGATAGATCTAAGTAGTGCCATCCTTGGCACTCAATTATTTAATAGAGCACTTATAATCCTTAGGAGTTTCTTTCTTTTTAGTAATGATTAAGCTTGTAGGCAAGAAATCAAGAAACTCATTTGTAGCAAAAGGTTCCTTAATGATAGCAAAAATATTGGGATGAACACTTATTGATTTGAGATCGGCACTATTTTTACTAGAAGAATCACCCTTATTTTTAGGAACATACATGACCTTGGCAATTTTAGTAGGAGGAGTTGAGGTATTTTTCACAGATGAAAAAGCAGACCCTAAATTGGTGATAACATCCTCCAGTTTACTAATTCTTGTAGAATCAAGATCTATTCTTTCATTAACTAAAGGTTCTTTTTCTTTAAAAAAATTCAAGGTAACTCCAACCCTAGATCCATATTGGGTAATCTGATTGTGGATCTTTTTATCCAAACTTTCAATTAACTCAACAGTGGCAACTTTATTTTCAATAATTTCAAGCCTTTGCATCACATGTTCCAAAGTTAAAACAGTTCCATTAACCAAAAGAGGGGGTGGACCAAACAGATCTAACATGGCGTTATAGGCATCAAAAGTATGGCTACCCAAGAAGTTTCCTCCGGTAATGGTATCAAGAATATATCTATTCCAAGGAGTAACGCCTACATAAACATTGTCAAGAAGAACGGAAGTGGATTGCTTCCTAGTAGATCTATTTTGAGCATTATAAATTCTATGCCAAGCATCTTTTAAATTTTCTCCCTCCCTTTGTTTAAAATTGAGAACTTCATGATCGGGAGTATTAATAATGATAGGTGAACTAGCCATAGCGACAAGATAAACGACCCAACACACGAGCAAACAAAAAGGCAAGCGAAAGAGAGAGGAGATTGGGAAAGAGAGGGCGAATAAAACGGCAAGGGTGAAGTGGGGGAGAGCAAAAACGAGAGGCAAATGGAAAATAATGTAAATGCGAGGGAGATGAGTTTGTGATGGGTACTTGGTATGTCTTGACTTGAGCGAAGACCTCCCCGGCAACGACGCCAGAAATCCTTCTTGCTACGTCTTGAGCTCGCGTTGGTTTTCCTTGAAGAGGAAAGGGTGATGCAGCACAGTAGCGTAAGTATTTCCCTCAGTTTTTGAGAACCAAGGTATCAATTCAGTAGGAGGCTCCTCAAAAGTCCCACGCACCTACACAAACAAACAAAGAACTCGCAACCAACACAATAAAGGGGTTGTCAATCCCTTCACGGCCACTAGCAAAAGTGAGATCTGATAGAGATAATATGATAAGATAAATATATTTTTGGTATTTTATAGTATAGATTGGAAAAGTAAAGATGCGAATAAAAGTAAATAGCAAACTTATATGATAAAAGATAGACCCGTGGGCCATAGGTTTCACTAGTGGCTTCTCTCAAGATAGCATAAGTATTACGGTGGGTGAACAAATTACTGTCGAGCAATTGATAGAAAAGCGAATAATTATGAGATTATCTAGGCATGATCATGTATATAGGCATCACGTCCATGACAAGTAGACCGACTCCTGCCTGCATCTACTGCTATTACTCCACACATCGACCGCTATCCAGCATGCATCTAGAGTATTAAGTTCATAAAGAACAGAGTAACGCATTAAGAAAGATGACATGATGTAGAGGGATAAACTCATGCAATATGATATAAACCCCATCTTTTTATCGTCGATGGCAACAATACAATACGTGCCTTGCTGCCCCTGCTGTCACTGGGAAAGGACACCGCAAGATTGAACCCAAAGCTAAGCATTTCTCCCATTGCAAGAAAGATCAATCTAGTAGGCCAAACCAAGCTGATAATTCGAAGAGACTTGCAAAGATAACTTAATCACACATAAAAGAATTCAGAGGAGATTCAAATATTTCTCATAGATAAACTTGATCATACACCCACAATTCATCGAATCTCGACAAACACACCGCAAAAAGAGTTACATCAAATAGATCTCCAAGAAGTTCGAGGAGAACTTTGTATTGAGATTCAAAGAGAGAGAAGAAGCCATCTAGCTAATAACTATGGACCAGAAGGTCTGTGGTAAACTACTCACAACTCATCGGAGGGACTATGGTGTTGATGTAGAAGCCCTCCATGGTCGATTTCCCCTCCGGCGGAGCGCCGGCGAAGGCTCCAAGATGGGATCTCGCGGATACAGAAGGTTACGGTGGTGGAAATAGTTTTTCGTGGTCGCCTCTGATGTTTTCGGGGTACGTGGGTATATATAGGAGGAAGAAGTAGGTCGGTGGACGCCCGAGGGGCCCACGAGACAGGGGGGCGCGCCCACCAGGGAAGGGCGCTCCCTCCACCCTCGTGGCCTCCTTGATTGCTTCTTGACGTGCACTCCAAGTCCTCTGGATCACGTTCGTTCCAAAAATCACGCTCCCGAAGGTTTCATTCCGTTTGGACTCCGTTTGATATTCCTTTTCTTCGAAATACTGAAATAGGCAAAAAAAACAGCAATACGGGCTGGGCCTCCGGTTAGTAGGTTAGTCCCAAAAATGATATAAATGTGTAAAGTAAAGCCCATAAACATCCAAAACAGGTAATATAATAGCATGGAACAATCAAAAATTATAGATACGTTGGAGACGTATCAACCTTAATACTTCTATTGTAGTTGTGGATGCTTGCAATAGGGGTTAATCATAAGTGGGATGCTTGTCCAAGAAAGGGCAGTACCCAAGCACCGGTCCACCCACATATCAAATTATCAAAGTAACGAACGCGAATCATATGAGCGTGATGAAACTAGCTTGACGATAATTCCCATGTGTCCTCGGGAGCACTTTTCTCATTATAAGAATTTGTTCAGGCTTGTCCTTTGCTACAAAAGGATTGGGCCACCTTGCTGCACTTTGTTTACTTTCATTGTTTGTTACCCGTTACAAATTATCTTATCACAAAACTATCTATCACCTACAATTTCAGTGCTTGCAGAGAAAACCTTACTGAAAACCGCTTGTCATTTCCTTCTGCTCCTCGTTGGGTTCGACACTCTTACTTATCGAAAGGACTATGATAGATCCCCTATTCTTGTGGGTCATCAAACACGCACCTTGAGGGCTACTGGCTATACATCTCGTCAGAGATTACATTGCGCAGTTCGGAATTAAATTCATAAAAATCAGCCCATGGCCAAGGTGGTGCACCACCTCGGAAGCAGTCCTGCATAAAGCTCGGGCACCAGTGGCTGGCTCCATAGAGGGCATTTCCGGCATTAAGCTCGGCTAAACTCCTTCATCTTTTTTGAACCAAGGTGACTTATGACACCTCGGATATAGTCCGGCGTTGGAGCTCGGATACAGTCCGACGTTGGAGCTTGGACACAGTCCGGCGTTGGAGCTTGGACACCGTCCGACGTTGGAGCTTGGACACAGTCCGGCGTTCGAGCTTGGACACAGTCTGGAGTTGGAGCCTGGATACATTCCAGTGTTGGAGCTCGGAAGCGGTCCGGCGTTGGTGCTTGGCTGCAAATGATACCTCGAATGCAGTCCGGCGTTGGAGCTCGGACGCGAGAGGACACCGCCGCACGGGAAACACTTCAAACCCAAGGTGGGCGCAAAAATAACAAGGCATTGATAAAGGCCGAGAACTTAAAGGGGCTCCATGCCCGACGGGTAAACTATTCGGATTTACTTTGGCGATCCTCAAGATCGAAGATGAGTAGATTTGTTGAACCAGTTTTCAAGACCGATGACCGAAGATGAAGAACAGTTCGGAAGAATCGAGGAGCGTCCCCAACTTGAAGACCGGTTCAGGGGGCTACTGACGGTGTCCTGGACTAGGGGGTACTCACCACGTCATCCCTCGATCAGTTAGATTGGGCCGAGGACCCCCATGGCCGTATTCTCATGGGCCGGTTCGGACAGTTGCCACATACAAGGAAGATTCCACAAGACTTGGTGATCAAGACAAGGACTCCTCCCCACCGGCGTATTCGGCTAGGACTCTTGTTATCCTAGGCCTCTGGTGCATTATATAAACCAGGGCTAGGCTAGTCGATAGATCATTACAACAATCATAATCTCACAGGCTAGACTTCTAGGGTTTAGCCATTACGATCTTGTAACCCTATATTCATCAAGATCAATCAAGCAGGAAGTAGGGTATTACGTCGATAGAGAGGACCCGAACCTGGGTAAACATCGTGTCCCCTGTCTCCTGTTACCCATCGATCCATGACACACAGCTTGGGATCCCCTACCCGAGATCTGCCAGTTTTGACACCGACAGCAAGCATTCAACGCTCCAACTATGAAGTGGTGCAAGATGAAGCCGATGAGTTTGTGATGAATGAAGATGAAGAACCTCGTGAGCTCTACCGGAGATGAACCACTCTCACGGTCTCACTCCGAGATCATGGGAGCAAGGATAAGGATGACAATTGGATCAAGCGCAAGTTTCTCAAGGCCATGATGCCCTACCATAAGGCCATGTCATCCGTCAAATGTCAAAGGCCGGACTTCCATACCTTGTCCTCAAGTGAAATGTTGGATGAGTTTGTTGCTATGATAATCTTGGACAAGACCGCTGACAATGCGGTGATGCGCACTCAACAGGTAAAGAAACCCAATCTTGTGTTGAAGGCCAAGGCTAGTGTGGAAGAAGAGGATGAAGAGGAATATGAAGAGAGTAACCCTGAAGGTACAAAATATGCTTATCATGAGCACATGGCTCTCGCTTCAAGGAAATTTTGGAGCAAGAAGAACTCAAGGCCCAACTTCAACAAGAACAACTCAAGTGGCTCCAAGGGCAAGCAACATGTGAGGACATGCTATAATTGTGGCAACTTGAGCCACTTTGTTGCGGAGTGCCCATATGAGAAGAGGGAAGACAACGGTGGCAAGCTTATCCGAAAAGACAAGGCCAAGTCCTTCCCCAACAAGAACAACTTCACCAAGAAAACTCCTCCCAAGGGGTTGGTGGCACAAAAAGAGTACTATGAGGATGATGATAATGAAGACGGTGAGACGGTTGCCATGGCCTCCGTTTCCATTGCCACAACTCCACGGGTGTCCCTCTTGGATTCACCAATGAGAACATCACCGCCAAGTGCCTCATGGCCAAAGCCACCAACAAGGTAACCCCCAACATCAAAACCACCATCAATACTAATCCCTCTTTGACGGATTGCATTGATGAAATTGAGGGGTCTAGTGAGGAAGGGAATGAATTTGAGTCTTTTATGGGTAAGCTCAAGGGTAAATCCAAGAAACACTTTGTTTCTCTCTTGGAACAACTTGGTGAAGCCAATGACATGATCTAGGCTCACGAAGAGACCATCTCTAAGATGGAAGGACATAGTCGTGACGATGCCGATGAGATATCGGATCTCTCTAATGCGCTTGAGGAAGAGCGTGGTCATCGCTTGGCTCTTGAGGAGTCACACAACGATGATCATGCTAAACTAAAGAAGGATCTTGATCATGCTCTTGTTGTATCTCGGGTGCTCAATTCCGAGAAGGCCAAACTTGGGGTTGATCTTGCTAGACTCAAGGAGGAGTTTTCTATACTTGACAAGACTCACAAGGCCTTGAAGGGTGCTCATGCTAGCCTTAAAGAATCTCATGATCAACTCCAAGTGAAGCTAACCAAGGAGAAAGCCACATTTCCTCATATGGTTTTAATTGATAATGCAAATGCTACTAACCCGTGTTGTGAGCATGTGCACCTTGTGGAGGAGAATGCAAAGTTGAAGTAGAAACTTGAGAAAGGCCTTGTGTCTTGCATACAAGGTGAGAAGAACCTCAACGACCTTTTGAGAAATCAAAAGGAAGTTGTGGCCAAGGAGGGAATTGGGTTTTCACCCAAGTTCAAGAACAAGAAGAAGAATGACAAGGCCAAATTACCTCCTCCTCTCAAGCAAACTTTTGTGAAGGAGGGAGAGGGTGCTTCTAAGGAGAAGAAGAACAATGTGAAGGGTGGTGGTGTCAAGAAGGGCATTGCCAGTCCTTCCAACAAAGCCGATGACTTTAACCCTTCTTATGTGTTATGCCATGCTAGTGATGGGCATGTTTATGCCAAATTTGTTGGTTCTCCTTATGAGTACATTAAATGTTATATTTGGGTTCCTAAGACCCTTGTTACTAACATCAAAGGACCCATTACAAAATGGGTACCTAAAACCAAGCATTGATCTCTTGTAGGTGTTTGCTTCCAGTGGGGGATCATGGTTGCTCGATAGTGGAGCCACAAATCATATGACCGGAAGCAAAGACTTGGTGGTGGACGTGCACAAGGTCTCATTTATGCCCACCAATGTCGAGTGGGGTGATGCCTCGTCCTCTAAGGTATTGAGGCTTGGCGAGGTTGTCATTTCTCATGATCTCACGATCGAGAAAGTCATGCTTGTTGATTCCCTTGCATACAACTTACTTTCCGTTCGTCAACTTGCACTCATGGGCATTGCCACTTTCTTTGATATTGATACCGTGGCCCTCTTGTGGAGCAAGACTCTTAAAGTAGCCTTTGTTGGGCATGTCGAGAATGGTCTATATGTGATTAACTTTTCAGAGCGACCCACTAAGACCGCGACATGCCTAATGGCTAAAGTTGACGTGGGATGGCTTTGGCATCGCCGTTAAACCCACGTCAATATGAGATCTTTGCAAAGTCTTCTCAAGGGGGACCATATCCGTGGACTAAAAAATGTTAGTTTTGCCAAAGATCGTGCTTGCAGTGCTTGTATCGAAGGAAAGCTACATGGGAAGGCTCACCCTACCATGACTATCATCTACTCGAAGAGGCCCTTGGAGCTCCTTCACATGGATCTCTTTGGGGCTCCATCCTTTGATAGTCTTGGGGCTAGAAAGTATTGCTTGGTGATTGTGGATGATTATTCAATATACACATGGGTATATTTCTTCAAGAGGAAGAGTGAGACCCAACAAACCGTCATCGACTTTGCAAATGAAGCTCAACGTCAACACAATGCAAAGATCTTAACGATAAGAAGTTACAACGGCACCAAGTTCAAGAACTACACCCTGGATGAGTTTCTTAGTGATGAGGGGATCAAGCATCAATATTCCGCACCTTACAGCCCTCAACAAAATGGTGTAGCGGAGAGGAAGAACTGGACGTTGATTTATGCGGCAAGGACCATGATGGCGGAGTTCAAGTCTCCATACAACTTTTGGGCCGAAGCCATCAACACCGCTTGTCATGCTTCCAATCGGCTCTGTCTCCGCAAAGGCTTGAACAAGACTCCGTATGAGATACTCACCGATAACAAGCCCAACCTCAAGTACTTTCGGGTGTTCAGGTGTAATTGTTTCATCCTCAAGAAAGGTGTTTGTTTGTCTAAATTTGAGGCTAGAGCTCATGAGGGCATATTTGTTGGTTTTGTCCAAACTCTCATGCTTACCGTGTCCTCAACAAGTCCACCGGACTCATTGAGGAGACATGTAACGTGGAGTTTGATGAGAATAACGGCTCCCAAGTGGAGCAAAGTGGTACTTGTGATGTAGGTGATGAAATTCCTCCCCAAGCCATAAGAAGAATGGGTGTTCGTCATATCCTACCCATTGAGGAACCCCTTGTGGCCGAAGGAGAAGGACAATGTTCCACTCAAGTGGAACCATCACCAACCCAAGACCCACACTCTTCCGAAGAACAAAGTGAAGGTCCTCAACCAAATGAAGAAGATCAAGGGAAAGCTCAACCTCAAGATGGTGGTGAACCACCAAGTGATGCCCAAGGTCAAGTTCTCACCACCGAGCAAGTTCAAGATCAAGAGCAAGCTCGAGATCAAAAATAAGCTCAAGACGACGCTCAAGATGATCAAGTTGCCGCTCCTCAACTTTCTCCTGAGGAGGAATTGGAGCGTCGTGCCACCAAGATTGCATCCAAGCTCACGACCAAAGATCATCTCATGACGAATGTGCTTGGAAGCTTAAGAAAGGGGGTAAGAACTCGTAGACAATTGGCAAACTATTGTGAACATCACGCGTTTATTTCTTGCGTGGAACCCCAAAAGGTCTATGAGGCGCTCGAGGATCCGGATTGGCTCAATGCCATGCATGAAGAACTCAACAACTTCGAGCACAACAAGGTGTGGAGATTGGTGCCAAGGCCAACGTGGAACCATAATGTCATTGGAACCAAGTGGATATTCAAGAACAAGCAAGATGCTCATGGGATTATCGTTCACAACAAGGCTTGTTTGGTAGCACAAGGCTACTCCCAAGTCGAGGGTATCGACTACGGTGAAACCTTTGCTCCCGTAGCTCGCCTTGAATCTATTCGTTTGTTGATTGCTTATGCTTCTCATCATAACTTCAAATTACAACAAATGGATGTGAAGAGTGCTTTTCTTAATGGTCCTATTAATGAGTTGTTGTATGTCAAACAACCCCCGGGGTTTGAGGATCCCGAGTTGCCCAATCATGTGTACCAACTCGATAAGGAACTCTATGGCCTTAAACAAGCCCCACGTGCATGGTATGAGCACTTTACCGAGTTGTTGCAAGATCGTGGGTTTGAAATTGGGAAAATCGACCCCACTCTTTTTACTAAGAAGGTCAAAGGGGAGTTGTCTGTATGCCAACTATATGTTGATGATATTATCTTTGGTTCCCCTAACAAAGCTTTCAATGAGGAATTTGCCGCCCTCATGACCTCGAAGTTCAAGATGTTCATGATGGGAGAGTTGAAGTTCTTTCTCGGGTTCGAAATCAAGTAAAGAAGAGAAGGAACCTTCATCAACCAAGCCAAATACACTAAAGACATGCTCAAGAGATTCAAGCTAAGTGATGTCAAGTCGGCCTCCACTCCAATGCCCATCAAATGCCAACTTGACATAGATCCCAATGGTAAAGCGGTGGATCAAAAGGTATATCGCTCCATGATTGGCTCCTTGCTTTACCTTTGTGCATCTAGAGTGTGGGAATTTGTGCACGGTTTCAAGCCGCACCTAAGGAAAGCCACTATGTGGCGGTCAAGCGAATCTTTTGATATTTGGCTCATACCCCAAACTTCGGCCTATGGTACCCAAGAGGAGCTAACTTCAACCTTGTGGGCTATTCGGACTCGGATTGGGCGGGAGACAAAGTGGACAGGAAGTCAACTTCCGGAGGGTGCCAATTTCTTGGTTGCTCTTTGGTGAGTTGGTCTTCTAAGAAGCAAAGTTGTGTGTCTCTCTCGTCCACCGAAGCGGAGTATGTGGACGCCGGTAGTTGTTGTGCTCAACTTCTTTGGATGAGGCAAACTTTAAAGGATTACAGTGTCATTTGTGAGAAAGTGCCTCTTTGGTGTGACAATGAAAGTGCCATCAAGATCTCTCTCAACCCGGTGCAACACTTCAAGACGAAGCGTATTGAGATTCGGTATCACTTTATCCGGGATCATATTAGGCGAGGGGAGATCGAGCTCAACTATGTCAACACTCATGATAACCTTGCAGATATCTTCACGAAGCCCTTGGATGAAGCAAGATTTAGCGAGTTAAGGCATGAGCTCAATATCATTGATTCGAGCAATGTGGCTTGAACCCTTGCACACCCCACCATACTCATCTTGATGTCTTGTTTAGGTGTAGGCATGGACATAGGGGGAGTGTTGTTCTCTCAATGAACTCTCCCTCCCCCCATTATGCATAAATTGATCAACTCTTTCACATTAGCCATTTTTTATGGTACTTGTGCTTCAAAGACAAGTTTTGGTCATGGGCCCAAGGATAATTTTTCACGGTGCCATACCAATTGACTCAAACATAGGTGGCTCCGGTCACCGCCCTCTCTTTGGAGAGGTTGTGTTTTGTGTTAGGTCCTTATTGTCTTTTGCCTTCCCTTTGAGCCGCATTCGTGTTTGAGTTGCCTCATGTGTGTGCTCTTTTGTGTGTCCAGTTGCTTGAAGGTTGCATTGCAAAGGCCGTGTTCTCTGTTTTGTAGAAACTTGCACTTTCTTGGGTTTACAGTACTACCGTGGCAAGCCACGGTACTACCGCAGGAGATGGGTTGCCCTGTGCGAGCACAGCTACATCCCAGGCACGATACTACCGCTTCCATCGCGGCAGTAATTTTTTACTGCCGCTGGAAGAGCGGTACTACCGCCCTGTGTGCGGTACTTCCACCCGGGCGGTACTATCGCGATGACCCATGGTACTACCGCACAGTCGCGAGTGCGTGGGGGTTAAGAGCGGGCAGGGGGGTTCCAACTCCCCCATACCCATTCATCTCTTTCCCCCCTTGTCTCTCTCTCTCTCTCCTGCCCAAGAACGACGCCGGAGGACCTCGCGGATCTCCGTCTCCGGCCGCTCTCCTCGCATTCCGACCGGTGGGATCGTTCCCCACCTCGCCCTCTTGCCATGGACCCCGGTATCTCCCCGAGTCCCTCTCTTTTTGGTCCATATTTGTGCTTCTAGGTCTTGGGGAGATGCATGTGTAGTTCATGTGATTTCCGGCTAAATCTTTGCATGAGGAGATTGTAGGAGAGTGCTAGTGCAGTAGATATGCTATTTGGTGTGATGCAACAGTGTAGTTTTGATCATCGGTACTACCGATCTACTTTTGCGGATGTTTCTAGATCCGTAGATGATGTTCTTGCGCGATTGGAATCCGCGCGGTACTACCGCTCCTCCTGGAGCGGTACTACCGCTCGTTCGCCCGAGAACCGCCCCCGTGCGGTTCTACTGCTCCTCTGGAGTGGTACTACCGCCCTGGGCGCGGAAGTAAAATTTGACTTCCGCTCCAGGCGCGGTACTACTGTGCCACCCCGGCACAGTACTACCATGGCTAGAGCGACTGTAAAATTTTACATCCGCACCATGGTCTGGTACTACCGTGGATTTAAAAAATTACGTTGTTTTATCCTCCCAATCTCATTTCTACATGTTTCATTTGGTTTTTGGCCCTAGTCTTTGCAATAGTCTTTCTCTCTTGTCTCGTGTGTTTGTGTTGTGTGTCATAGGTGGTGGCTCTGGTTCCAATGTTCGGCGCTCAAATCCCAGCCGTGACACAAGCTCCAAGCGGCTTCGCAACCAAGAAGCTCCAGAGGGGTCCAATGCCCCACAATGCCACGTCAAGACCACAACTAGCAAATTCAAGGAGCCAAATGTTGGCATGGATGAGATGCCTCTAGCCGAGTTTATCACTCGAAGGAGGCTCAACCCCTATGTGAAGCCTCGTGAGAATGTCAGAGGGAACGATCTGTTCTGGACCAAGCAGCAAAATCTCATCTTCCTCGATGTGATCATGTCCAAGCAGAACATCTATGTTCTAGTTCAGTGGATTGATATGAATCATCTGAAGAAGGACCGGGCATACTTTGGTGAGTCGTTGGACTTAGTGGAGCAGTTTGGCATTGAAGAGTTTATCACGTTCCACATGGACTTTGACCCGGAGATCGTGGCTCTGTTCTTTGCTTCCGTCCGCTTCCACACGGATGAGGAGGGGACTATGACTTGGATGACCAATGGGAAGAGGATGACTGCTAAGTGGAAGGAATTCATGGAGATGTTGCATGTTCGTGATGAGGGGCTCAATGTGCCCGTTGGTGTCCGCCCTCATAGCAACCCAGAGTCCACCAACAAGAACAAGCTTCAGTCATACCTTGTAGAGAAGAAGTTAGCAAATGTCAAGACGTCTTGGGTGCTCAATCCTTTCCTTGACATCATGCACCGGATCTTCCGCAACACTCTCTTTCCGTGCATTGGTGATAAGGACAAGGTGCATGCTTATCTCATGGATATGATGCTTCTTTGTGAGGAGGCGCGTCGTCAAGTTCCTCAACCACTTGATTTTCTCATATCATGTGGGTTGAGCTCCAGTTTGCGGTCTTCAATCGCAAAGTTTCCATCTATGGACCATACCTGCACCTCTTGATCTCGAAGACTTGGGAGAAGCTCTTTCCGGATGAAGAGTTTCATGCTCCAAACTAGGTTCTCCATGAGCCTATCAAGCTGCGTCAGAAGAACAAGTGGGCTAATACCACTACCCGGGCTGAGGCCGAGGCTGCTAGGATGGAGGTTGATGAGGACGAGTTTGAGGAGGAGGCGGATGAGGACAGATCTGCGGGGTACGCTCCTCCCTCTTCTAAGCCCTCTTGGGCTAAGAGGCTGAAGGCCAAGATGAAGGCTCTGTTCTGCATGCAGGCCAAGGGGCAGTACATGACCCGTGTTGCTCAGAAGGAGAGTCGCCAGCGCGACAAGAGGATCTTGAGGACGTTCGGCGAGCACGTGTCCAACGGGTCAGAGAAGAACATCACTCCTGAGGCTGACTGGATGGCCAAGTAGGGCTATCAGTTGGCTGAGTCTGAGGAGGAGTCCATTTCCGCTGCCGAGACCGGTGAGGAGATTGTTGGGTGATCACTGCAGAGGGAGCTACCACCTATGTCGTAGGTGCCCTCTCTGCCTTTTTGGTGTCTCGATGCCAAAGGGGGAGAGAGTGTAGGATTTATGAGTCGTGTCTCTTTGTTTTTGTTTCGTTGTACTTCATTCGTTGCTTTAGTTGGTTGGTTTGCGGTTGTGCTCGTGTGAGTCCAGGAGACTATCATATGGTGTAAGACATATGCCCTCAACTTATCTTATTGTCTTATCTTATTGTCTAGTATGTTTAGTAGATTGTAAGCTTATACTATCTTGTGCCCTTTACTTCATGCTCATTACTTTACCTTGCCTCCACGCTTAGTGTCATTCATTTAGTTGCAAGGATTGCCTTGTTTATAAAATATAGGGGGAGTGTTGATCCTAGTATGTGTGCCATGCAGTCCAAAGCACTTCTGTAAGAGTGCACACATCTAGGGGGAGCATGTCTATATATTATAAATGTTGGGTTTGCTTATGATCATTTTATATCCCTATGTGCAAATCCTGTATTGTCATCAATCCACCAAAAAGGGGGAGATTGTAAGGGCATATTTCTCCCTAAGTGGTTTTGGTGATTGATGACAATGCATTTGCGGACTAATCGTGTGCATTGAGCATTTCAGATATCTCATGTCTAGGCACAAGACGATTCGGTGCCCCTCGGAGCCTATCGAAGACGGCGTTTCTCTATGTTTCTTTTCGGTGGATTTGAGTCGTAGGAAAGCCATAATATTAAGAGGGGGTCCACTTCGGAAAGGTTAGGGTAGAATCAACACGTACACATCTGTTCCTTTGCACCACCTTTCTTCCGCTTCTTTGGAGCACCGGTTGTTTCCTTTGTCATTGCGAAGATGAAAGCTTCCAAGTGCTACTGTTCTGTGGCATGCGGTAGTACTGCTCCAGAGAGCAGTAGTACCGCAGCGGCCCACGGTAGTACCGCCCACGGCAGTGGTAGTACTACGTCGCGCGGTAGTACCGCTCCCAGCACATGGTAGTACCATGGCCTCTAGCCCAGAACGGTGGCATGCACGGAAGTAGGGGCGGAAGTAATTTTTTACTTCCGCACCCTACGCAGTAGTACCGCTCCCTGTGAGCGGTAGTACCGTGCCGGATTTTTGCACAGACCGAAACTCAGCGGAAGTAGCCACAGATGTAATTTTATTAGTCTGTGCCTTCCCACCCCTAGTCGAGCCCTGCCTTGCGGTAATACCGCAAGGACGCGCGGTAGTACCGCTCCGGCGGTTCTACCGCTCATTGCTTTAACGCAACAGGGCCTCGTCTGGCCCCTACCGTGTGAGCGGTAGTACCGCACTGCCTAGTGGTAGTACCGCATGCCTGTGCGGTAGTACCATGAAGTATGTGCGGTAGTACCGCATGTCGCGGGCTGAGTAAGTGGGTAACGGTTGGATCTTTCCTCTCACTATATAAGGGTGGGTCTTCTTCCCAAGTTGACTACCTCTTCCCTCCCCAAGCTCCATTATTGCTCAAAGCTCCATTTTCGCCCGATCTCTCTCCCTAGCCTATCAAACTTGTTGATTTTCTAGGGATTGGTTGAGAAGGCCCCGATCTACACTTCCACCAAGAGAAATTTGACTCCCCCCACTAATCCCTTGCAGATCTTGTTACTCCTGGGTGTGATGACCCGCAAGTATACGGGATAGTTGTAGCCTCTTTCGATAAGTAAGAGTGTCGAACCCAACGACGAGCTAAAGGTAGAACAAATACTCTCTCAAGTCCTATCTGCCACTGATACGACTCTACGCACGCTTGACGTTCGCTTTACCTAGAACAAGTATGAAACTAGAAGTACTTTGTAGGTGTTGTTGGATAGGTTTGCAAGATAATAAAGAACGCGTAAATATAAACTAGGGGCTGTTTAGATAAAGATGCAATAAAGTAAATATAGCGAGTGTGGAGAAGTGCTGGTAGGAGTTGTGGAATTGTCCCTAAGCAATTGACTACGTTACTAGACCGATAATCACTATTGCAATTCTATTTGAGGGAGAGGCATAAGCTAACATACTTTCTCTACTTGGATCATATGCACTTATGATTGGAACTCTGGCAAGCATCCGCAACTACTAAAGATTCATTAAGGTAAAACCCAACCATAGCATTAAAGTATCAAGCCCCCTTTATCCCATACACAAACAACCTACTTACTCGGGTCTGTGCTTCTGTCACTCACGCCACCCCCCATAAGAAAATCATGAACTAATTGCAAACCCTACAGCGGGGATCCCTCATGCTTGCGCGACACGGAGAGCACCATAGGACAGCACCAATAATAAAACCTGCAACTCAAATCAATCATAGCAATTCATCAATCACCGGTAGGACAACGAAAATCTACTCAGACATCATAGGATGGCAACACATCATTGGAAAATAATATGAAGCATAAAGCACCGTGTTCAAGTAGAGGGTACAGCGGGTTGCGGGAGAGTGGACCGCTGTAGATAGAGGGGGGAAGGTGATGGAGATGTTGGTGAAGATGGCAGAGGTGTTGGTGTAGATCGCGGTGATGATGATGGCCCCCGGCGGCGTTCCGGCGCCACCGGAAGCAAGGGGGAGAGAGCCCCCCTTCTTCTTCTTCTTCCTTGACCTTCTCCCTAGATGGGAGAAGGGTTTCCCCTCTGGTCCTTGGCTCCCATGGCATGGGAGGGGCGAGAGCCCCTCCGAGATTGGATCTATCTCTCTGTCTCTCTCTGATTCTGCGTTCTCTGAATCTGCCCCTTCACCGTTTCTTTTATATCCAGAGATTCGTAACTCCGATTGGGGTGAATCTTTCGCCCAGATTTTTCTCATAAAATTAGCTTTCTTGCAGCAAAAGAAGAGCGTCAACCGCCTTACGGGTGGCCCAGGAGAGTGCCAGGCGCGCCCAGGGGGGAGGGCGCGCCCCTATCTCCTGGCCACCTCGGACACCGTTTCGCGTTGATTCTTCCTCCGGAAAATCCCAAATATTCCAAAATAATTCTCCGTCCGTTTTTATCCCGTTTGGATTCCGTTTGATATTGGGTTTCTGCGAAACATAAAACATGCAACAAACAGGAACTGGCACTGGGCACTGGATCAATATGTTAGTCCCAAAAATAATATAAAAAGTTGCCAAAAGTATATGAAAGTTGTAGAATATTGGCATGGAACAATCAAAAATTATAGATACGACGGAGCCAAGCAATTGGTTCATACTTTTTAACGCGCTTCAGCTTTTTCAACCCTCACGCAATACATGAGCGCAAGCCATGGACATAGCACTATAGGTGGAATAGAATATGATGATGGGGGTTATGTGGAGAAGACAAAAAAGGAGAAAGTCTCACATCAACTCAGCTAATCAACGGGCTATGGAGATGCCCATCAATTGATGTCAATGCGAGGAGTAGGGATTGCCATGCAACGGATGCACTAGAGCTATAAGTGTATGAAAGCTCAACAAAAGAAACTAAGTGGGTGTGCATCCAACTTGCTTGCTCACGAAGACCTAGGGCATTTGAGGAAGCCCATCGTTGGAATATACAAGCCAAGTTCTATAATGAAAATTCCCACTAGTATATGAAAGTGAAAACATAAGAGACTCTCTATATGAAGAACATGGTGCTACTTTGAAGCACAAGTGTGGAAAAAGAGGATAGTAGCATTGTCCCTTTTTATATATTTTTGCGGGCTTCTTTGGCCCCATTTTTTTTATTTAGGCTTCGTTGGCCTCTCTTTTTTATTTTTTTATTTTTTTTATTTTTTTATTTTTTTATTTTTTTCTTTTTTTAGGACAATGCTCTATTAATGATGATCATCACACTTCTATTTACTTACAACTTGATATTACAACTCGATAGTAGAATAAAGATATGACTCTATATGAATGCCTCCGGTGGTGTACCGGGATGTGCAATGATCTAGCGTAGCAATGACATCAAAAAACGGACAAGCCATGAAAATATCATGCTAGCTATCTTACGATCATGCAAAGCAATATGAAAATAAATGCTCAAGTTATGTATATGATGATGATGAAAGTTGCATGGCAATATTTCTCGGAATGGCTATGGAAATGCCATGATAGGTAGGTATGGTGGCTGTTTTGAGGAACATATAATGAGGCTTATGTGTGATAGAGCGTATCGTATCACGGGGTTTGGATGCACCGGCGAAGTTTGCACCAACTCTCGAGGTGAGAAAGGGCAATGCACGGTACCGAAGAGGCTAGCAATGATGGAAGGGTGAGAGTGCGTATAGTCCATGGACTCAACATTAGTCATAAGGAACTCATATACTTATTACAAAAGTTTATTAGCCCTCGAGGCAAAATACTACTACGCATGCTCCTAGGGGGATAGATTGGTAGGAAAAGACCATCGCTCGTCCCCGACCACCACTCATAAGGAAGACAATCAATAAATACCTCATGCTCCGACTTCGTTACATAACAGTTCACCATACGTGCATGCTACGGGAATAACAAACTCCAACACAAGTATTTATACAATCCACAACTACCCACTAGCATGACTCTAATATCACCATCTTTATATCGCAAAACTATTGCAAGGAATCAAACATATCATATTCAGGTATCTACAAGTTTTATGTAGGATTTTATGACTAACCATGTGAATGACCAATTCCTGTCATCTCTCTAAATAGATATAAGTGAAGCAAGAGAGTTTAATTCTTTCTACAAAAGATATGCCCACGCTCTAACAAATATAAGTGAAGCAAAAGAGCTTTCTACAAATGGCGGTTTTCTATGTGAAGAGAAACAGGCAATCCAAACTTCAAATGATATAAGTGAAGCACATGAAGCATTCTATAAAGCCATACTCAAAAGATTTAAGTGAGGTGCAATGAGCATTCTATAAATCAACCAAGGACTATCTCATACCAGCATGGTGCATAAAAGAAAAGTGAAAACTAAATGCAAAAGACGCTCCAAGACTTGCACATAATGCATGAACGAAACGAATCCGAAAACATACCGATACTTGTTGAAGAAAGAGGGGATGACTTCCGGGGCATCCCCCTTTTCCTCATATCGAAACCTCCTCGATTAGACACTTCACACTACAACAAAAAGACACATCCGTGACATTTTGGGCCGAACGAATTTTTTTTCTGTCATACATATGACACTTCTATGAAGATAATTATGACAAAACCCGGTATCATCATAGATGTGGTGGGCTCCTACTTCTATGACAAAAAATCATGACAGAAAATGGGCTTTTCGTCTTGGGCTGGCCGGAGACGCAGCTGCATGACATTCTTTGGGCCGTCCATGACGGAAAAAACCGTGGTAGAAGCGAGGGGGAGGAAAATTTCGGGGAGTTGCCGGTTACGGTGGGAGGTCGGGGGCCGAGCGATGCGCGTTTCTCCCGTACACGTGCGAGGCGTTAGCTCTAACTGAACCCGAGCGAGGCGTTGGGCTCTAACTGAACCCGAGCGATTGCACTGCAGGCTACGCGTTACTGAACCCGAGCGATCGATCGATCGCTGTTAACTGAACCCGATCGAGCGATTCCTTCGCTACTGCTGCTAACTGAAGCCGATCGATTGGATGAACAGTGAGCGTTGCGGGGGGGGGGGTTGGATGAACAGTGAGCGGTGGCGTTGCCTCTGGATGAACAGGACCCCGTGGTGTGGAGGGCTGGATGAACAGTCGACGGTGGAGGGGTGGCCGTGGAGGGGTGGTTGAACAGGACCCTGTGGTGTGGAGGGCTGGATGAACAGTAGACGGTGGAGGGGTGCCCGTGGAGGGGTGGTTGAACTGTAGCCGGTGGAGTAGCGCGCGGTGGAGGCTGGATGAACAGGAGCTCGTGGAGGCTAGAGGAGGTCGACGGTAGCCCGTGGAGGCTGGAGGAGGTTGACGGTGGAGATGAACAGTATCCCGTGGAGTCCCGTTTTGCGGTACGTGATGTCTACTACGCAACCTTCTCCTTGTAGACGTTGTTGGGCCTGCAAGTGCACAGGTTTGTAGGACAGTAGCAAATTTCCCTCAAGTGGATGACCTAAGGTTTATCAATCCGTAGGAGGCGTAGGTTGAAGATGGTCTCTCTCAAGCAACCCTGCAACCAAATAACAAAGAGTCTCTTGTGTCCCCAACACACCCAATACAATGGGAAATTGTATAGGTGCACTAGTTCGGCGAAGAGATGGTGATACAAGTGCAATATGGATGGTAGATATGAGTATTTGTAATCTGAAAATATAAAAACAGCAAGGTAACTAATGATAAAAGTGAGCGTAAACGGTATTGCAATGCTAGGAAATAAGGCCTAGGGTTCATACTTTCACTAGTGCAAGTTCTCTCAACAATAATAACATAATTGGATCACATAACTATCCCTCAACATGCAACAAAGAGTCACTCCAAAGCCACTAATAGCGGAGAACAAACGAAGAGATTATGGTAGGGTACGAAACCACCTCAAAGTTATTCTTTCCAATCAATCCGTTGGGCTATTCCTATAAGTTCCACAAACAACCCTAGAGTTTGTACTAGAATAACACCTTAAGACACAAATCAACCAAAACCCTAATGTCACCTAGATACTCCAATGTCACCTCAAGTATCCGTGGGTATGATTATACGATATGCATCACACAATCTCAGATTCATCTATTCAACCAACACATAAAACCGCAAAGAGTGCCCCAAAGTTTCTACCAGAGAATCACGAGGAAAACGTGTGCCAACCCCTATGCATAGGTTCATGGGCGGAACCCGCAAGTTGGTCAGCAAAACATACATCAAGTGGCACATGATATCCCATTGTCACCACAGATAATCACGGCAAGACATACATCAAGTGTTCTCAAGTCTTTAAAGACTCAATCCGATAAGATTACTTAAAGGGGAAACTCAATCCATTACAAGAGAGAAGAGGGGGAGAAGCAACATAAGATCCAACTATAATAGCAAAGCTCGCGATACATCAAGATCGTGCCAAATCAAGAACACGAGAGAGAGATCAAACACATAGCTACTGGTACATACCCTCAGCCCCGAGGGTGAACTACTCCCTCCTCGTCATGGAGAGCGCCGGGATGATGAAGATGGCCACCGGTGATGGGTTCCCCCTTCCGCAGGGTGCCGGAACAGGGTCCCGAGAGGTTTTTGGTGGCTACAGAGGCTTGCGGCGGCGGAACTCCCGATGTATCTTCTGTTACGATGTTTTTAGGGTATGTGGGGTTATATAGGCGGAAGAGGTACGTCAGGGGAGCCACGAGGGGCCCACGAGGGTGGAGGGCGCGCCTGGGGGGGGGGCCGAGGGCGCGCCTCCCTGCCTCGTGGCTCCCTCGTTGCTTCCTTGACGTGGACTCCAAGTCTCCCGGGTTGCTTGCCTTCTAAAAATAACTTCTCCAGTTGATTTCGTTCCGTTTCGACGTCGTTTCATATTCCTTTTCTTCGAAATACTGAAACAGACAATAAAACAGCAATATGGGATGGGCCTTTGGTTAATAGGTTAGTCCCAAAAATAATATAAAAGTGCATAGTAAAGCCCATAAAACATCCAAGATGGATAATATAATAGCATGAATACTTCATAAATTATAGATACGTTGGAGACGTATCAGTACGCCACACCCCTCCCGATGACCAGGACCCCCGTTTCGACCGTAGCGCTCCAACACAAGTCCGTTTCGTCCGTTTTGCGGTACGCTACACCCCTCCCGATCAACAGGACCCCCGTTTCAACCGTAGGAGGTCCGTTTCCTCCGTTTTGCGGTACGCCACACCCCTCCCGATCAACAGGACCCCCGTTTCGAACAGAGGAGGTCCGTTTCCTCCGTTTTGTGGTACGCCAGGCCCCTCCCGATCAACAGGATCCCGTTTCGAACGTGGCCGGTCGAACATAAGGCCGTTTCCTCCGTTGTGCGGTACGCCAGGCCTCGTTTCCATCGCCTGTTCCGTCCAAGCCCTCCCGATGAACACGACCACGCATTCCGTTCTGACCCAGCCGGTTGGCTCCCCATGAACACGACGACGACGCTGTTTCTCCGTTCCGACCCAGCCATGTACGTATGCGCGAGTAGGCATTCGAGACCCTGCCCGTATGTACGTACGTGGCCGTATTTTCTTTCTTGCACCCTCGCCGTTGTACGTACGTGTACATGCTACGTGCGCGCCTCTACTACGACACGTGCGCACCTCTACTACGACACGTGCGCGCCTCTACATCGACCAGTATGTACGTACACGTTCGCGACCATAATGACAACGCTACGTACGCTTCGACTAGGTGGGTCCCGACTGTCAAGCACTTCCTTGCCTGCGAAGATGTAGCTGGTGGGTCCCAGCAGTCAGGGGGGGCGAATCGTTTTGTTTTTTTTGCCCGGACGCACTTCCTTGCATGCGAAGATGTAGCTGGTGGGTCCCAGCAGTCAGGGGGCGAATCATTTTTTTGCCCGAACGCACTACCTTGCGTGCGAAGATGTAGCTGGTGGGTCCCAGCAGCCAGGGGGCGAATCGTTTTTTTTGCCCGGACGCACTTCCTTGCGTGCGAAGGTGCAGCTGGTGGGTCCCAGCAGTCAGGGGGGAAACGTTTTTTTCACGAAATACGGTGGCCCGTCCGGTGGGTCCCCGCTGTCAGGTGGAGGAATAATTATTTTCCGCGTAATAAGGAGGCACTTCCTTGCTGCGGCCGTGGACCCAGCTGTCAGCCTCTCCACATACAGTCCACGTCCGATGGAAGTCGTTCCTTGACCATGTTGACCACGCCGCACCGAGAGCACCAGAGCGGTGGACGATGGTGAGGCCTAGGAAGGGGACGACGGGGAGCCAGGGAAGACGCGGCAGTGGAAGCCCGCGCGGAGAGGAGTACGAGGGTTCACTGGTTCGGCTGCGGTGTGAGGCTGCCGTCGCCGCAGGGCCTGGCCAGCGGTGGGAATAGTAGGGGGGCGGTGAGGCCTCCGCGGCAGCACATCCGGCCACGGGAAGCAGGAGCATGCGGCACGACCAGCGCTGCTTTGGGCGGCTGGAGCAAGAAGACCAAAGGTTGAAGAAGCACTACGGCCGTTGGATGGACACCGTAATGTCACTGGAGCTAGAATCGTTTATATTGGCTAAGTTGACAAAGCCCTCCGTCCCCGTCAACTTAGTAGGCCCACAAGTCAGCCTCCCACCAAGGTGGGTCCCAGCTAGCAGGGGGGTATTCATTTTTTTGTGCGTAATAAGGAGGCACTTCCGGTGGGTCCGAGCTGACAGCAGGGGGAACATTTTTTTCGCGAAATACGGTGGCCCGTCGGGTGGGTCCCAGCAGTCAGGGGAAAACGTTTTTTTCGCGAAATACTGGTGGCCCGTCTGGTGGGTCCCTGTTGTCAGGTGGAGGAATAATTATTTTCCGCGTAATAAGGAGGCACTTCCTTGCTGCTGCCGTGGACCCAGTTGTCAGCCTCTCCACGTACAGTATTCTTTCGATGGAATTCGGTCGTTGACCACATTGACCACGCCGCGCCGAGAGCACCACGGCGGTGGACGACGGCGAGGCCTAGGAAGGGGACGACGCGGAGCCGGGGAAGACGCGGCAGTGGATGCCCACGCGGAGAGGAGTACGAGGGTTCACTGGTTCGGCTGCGCTGCCGTCGCCGCAGAATAATAGGGGGTGTGGGTGAGTGGAGTGGAGGGATGGCCTGGCCAGCGATGGGAGTAGTATGGGGGCGGTGAGGCCTCCGCGGCAGCACAGCCGGCCACGGGAGGCAGGAGCAGGCGGCACGACCGGCGCTGCTTTGGGCGGCTGGAGCAAGAAGACCAGTGGTTGAAGAAGCACTACGGCCGTTGGATGGACATCGTACGGTCAGTCAAGCTAGAATCATGCATATTGACTAAGTTGACAAAGCCCTTCGTCCCCGTCAACTTAGTAGGTCCCGTCAACTTAGCGGACATCGTATGGGGAGTATTCTTTTTTTGGGCGTAATAAGGAGGCACTTCCTTGCGTGCGAAGATATAGCTGGTGGGTCCGAGCTGTCAGCGGCGGTAACATTTTTTTCACGAAATACAGAGGCCCTTTCGGTGGGTCCCAGATGTCAGGTGGAGGAATCATTATTTTGCGCGTAATAAGGAGGCATTTCCTTGCGTGCGGCCGTGGACCCAGCTGTCAGCCTCTGCACGTACAGTCCACTTTAGATGCATGTCGGTCGTTGACCACGTTGACCACGCCACGCCGAGAGCACCAGGGCGGTGGACGACGGCGAGGCCTAGAAAGGGAACGACACGGAGGCAGGGAAGACTCGGCAGTTGTTTCCCACGCGGAGGGGAGTACGACTGTACGAGGGTTTACTGGTTCGTCTGCCGTTGCCGGAGAATAACAGTAGGTGTGGGACCGTGGGTGAGTAGAGGGATGGCTAGGCCAGCGATGGGAGTACGGTGGGGCGGTGAGGCCTGCGCAGCAGCACAACCGGCCGCGGGGAGGAGGGAGCAGGCAGTCCCGCCGGTGCTTGTTTGAGCGGCTGGAGCAGGAAGAGCAGAGATTGAAGAAGCACGACGGCCGTTGGATGGACATCCAACAGTATACAGGCCATCTGTGGAAAGCCTCAAATCTGTGGAAAACAGCATACAGCCCATCTGCCATTATTTCAAATAGTTTACAGCCCATTTGCTAATTCTTACGGGTTTTTTTTGGAGCCCATATTATTTTTGTTAGCATTACAGCCCATATTGTGGCCACGGTTAAAAAATTATACGAAATTTTGCATATGTCGGTGCGGTCTGAACTGTTTTTAATCCCGAAATTTCGAGTCACATTCAGACCGATTTTAAAAATAAATGTATATCAATATAAAATCCAATAAATTGTCCATGCATAAAAATCAATGCAATTTAAAATCTCGAAATGAAAAAAAGATATTTGAAACTAATTGTCGGTTTGATGTGTTTTAAAAATGTACATCCCATTTCTCATTACTGATAGGCCATTTTCTCGGCCAGCCGAATGAAGCTCTCCTCGTCTTGAAAGATTTGCAGCCCAACAGGCCTGATAAAGCGACTTACTTGACAAATAAAAAAAAACTGGGCTAGCCATTTTCAGAAAGAAAAAAAACTACTGGGCTGGTCTGTGGTAAACATAAAAGAAAAGGCTGTCTAGACAGGCCAGAGTGTCCCGCACAACCCAGTTGACACCCTGCTTCCGTCTCAAAAACAAATTAGATAAATGCCACTCCAATTATGGCGATTCATAAAAATGCCGCTGCAATTTCCAAACATTGAAAAATGCCACTGCAATTTTTGCAAACTTTGAAAAATTCCACTGCAGTTTGCAAACTTTGAAAAATGCCACTCCAGACTTCGAAAAATGCCACTAGAAATGGCATTTTTCAAAGTTTGGAAATTGTAGTGGAATTTCTCGGAGGCATTTATCAAATTAACCCAAAACAAAAATAACTGGGCGAGCTGCTGGGTCCCTGGTGTCAGCCGCTCGTTGTGCAATTCTCTCGTTTATTGACTACGTTGACAATGGCATGGGACCCAAATGTCAGAAATCCACAAGGAGAAGCCATTTTTTTATTGGCTTTAAATAAGCAGGCACTTGCTTGCGTACTGCCATGACCTTGGCGGGTCCCTGCTGTCATCCTCTCCAGGTACAATCATCGCCTGATTGTACGCGTCAACTTGCTAGGCCCACAAGTCAGCCTCTAAACCCGTGGAGGACAAATACAACCCATTTAAAAAATAACAGCCCATTCCATACGTTCAAACGGAAAGTTCAACATTCGGAGCAAAGTAACAGGTTTGATCCACATATAGAGTACTAAACTTCCACGTTGACAACCATCATAGCGAAGTTAACTATCTACTCCCACTAGACAAGTACTAACTTACTCTTAGCTAACTAGACGATGCCGGCCGCCATCTGTGGTACACGCTAAACGCCGACACCGGCGTCCTACGCCTCGCCTCGGACTTGCCAGAGGTGCGATAGGGCGCGTTGCTCGCATGCGTTGGCCCTTTCCATGCCGGCGTGGTCCACCGAAGCTTCGGCTTCCAAGCGGGAAACCCACTTGACGAGCTGGTAGTAAAAATCGGCATTGCGAACGCGTGCGTGCCCGACAGCCTCCAGGGCTATTTGCCGGGCGCCGGCCTCCACGTAGTCGGCCCAGTTGCGGGCGCTCTGCTCGCGACTTAGAGCGTCGGTGCGCTGCTGCTCCATGTCCCGCTGGCGGCGCAAATCGGCGATACGCTGCTCCTCCACCATGTGGTCGCGCTCCAACAACTCCTGCTCCTCCGCCATGCGGTCACGCTCAAACAACTCCTCGATCTATGCATTGCCATCTAAAGACAGATAGAATGCCTCCTCCCTCCGTCTGCCTTCCGGTGAAAAACCGAACACTAGTTCCGGCGGTGACCGCCTCCGGCGTCGCCTACCGCGGACGGGCGGGGGCATGGCGGACGTGGCGAGCGACGTCGGGCCGGTGGGGGCTTATGAGGATATGGCGAGTTGGGTCACGGTGGCACCGGAGAAGGCCAGGAAACAGTACTTATAGGGGGAAGGTAGCGCCCGCAACAATTAAAGCGTATCTTTTTTCGCATCAGTTAGCTGCCTTAATTACGGCCGGCTACATGCAGGCACTCAGAATCGCTCGCAGGCAGTACGCGAAGCAGCATGCAACGAGTCGCAGCCGAGGGCACGCATGCAGCCACTTAAATCGCTGGAATTAATTAGGCTTAAACTTCTGCATGCCGTTAATTATTGCCATGCCTTGGTCTTGCTGCTTTGCTCACGGGACTAATAAACCCAGATGGAGGGAGCACCTTGGTTGGTGAGAGGTTTGAATTAAGCCCTGCAAACCGGAAAGGAGGTACTAGTACGTGCGTGATCCGCTATTTATTCATGTAGGATCGAGTAGGTCGTTTCTTGAATTGAGCCCTGCAAACCGGAAAGGAGGTAGTACGTGCGTGATCCGCTATTTATCTGTGTAGGATCGATAGTGTAGCTTGTCAGTTTCTTCAGAGGTAGGCATTTTTATCCGTGTAGGATCGATAGTGTAGCTTGTCAGTTTCTTCAGAGGTAGGCATTTTTATTCAAAAAACTGCCACTTTGCATCTTGCGTCGCAAATATAACTGCCAGGAGCGCATTTGTAGGCTAGCTAGTGATCGATCAGTAACTTGTAAACACTGAGCGAACAGAAATAAGTAACTGTTAATGCATCTCAATGATTCATAGATCATATACAAATATGTAGCTCCAAAAGCAAAGATCAGCCACTTCGGATCTTGCGTCGCAAGACTCGCAACTAAAACTAACTAGTATGATTCCCATACATAAGATCAACATGTTAATGCATCTCAATGATTCACAGATCATATACAAATATGTAGCTCCAAAAGCAAAGATCTAGAAAAAACATCTGTTCTTCCTACTAACATGGATGCTTCTCTTGGCCAACATTCAGTACAGACTGAAAGACAAATTTGTTTGTGAAGTCTATAATTCCTCTTCCAAACGTAAGTGGTTTCACCAACAGCTGGAACCATGAGAATGAACCACACATGATGGAGGAACATCCACTGCAATATGATTTGGTCTTCTCTCGATCACACCGCGAGACTATTTTCGGAATACAAACTTTAACTTAGGGAAAATGATGCCCATTGTATAACCAGACCAAAGCAATGAAGCACCTAGTGTTGGCCAGTAAATAGTACAGTACTACTTTTCTGCAGTCCATGAAGTGACTATCCAATCTTTGTGTCTATTTTCAAATGGCACTGCATGCAGTGACTATACTATTCTCTTGTGCAGTTCAACCAAAATTGCGAACACTTTGTTTGTTTGCCAAATAGCAACAAGCAGACATCTCTGTCTGCACAAATATCAAGCAGCTAGTAAACATATACCACACCATGTTCGCAGTGATGGAAGAGGTGAAATCGATACAACCGAAATTGAGCATCCAATCATTGAATCCTGTCCTGCACCTCCAATGTAGGTCCACCCTGCCAATAAATTCACATGCAAACCACAAGTATTACTATCTAATGACAGTACAAAAAGAGTAGCAATATAGTAGCAAACCATGTACCTTCCTAATGAACAGCTCATAGTGCCACCAATTGGACATAAAGGTTTGGAAAAAAACATGGTCCTAATGTTGAACCAGTTGAACTTTTTGTGCAGTTCCACTAAAATCGAGCATCCCTGTTTGCATAGATATTGGAAGTGTGATTACTATAAAATTGGCACTAGTTGAAGCATAGACTCACAAATATAAGCATTCCAATTTCTTAATGGGAAAAGGTAGCAAGACTGTTTCTAACCACCTGTTTGAAGGAATAAATAAAGCAACAGCGGCTGATGTCAGGAAGGCATACCTAGTTTTTTCTGAAAAACTGAGCCATTCCTGACCTTTCCTCTTCTTTTAAGCAAATTTTGTGCAGTTGTACTAAAATAAAATGCCATCGCCGCCTTGAAAATTCAGTGACACTGTACAAAAGGAAATGACTTAACATTACATCATGATGTCGGGTATGTAGTCGACAGGCATTAGAGACAAACATACAGACCTCCTCCGATAACATAATGAACATTAATTTTAACAAAGGTGTGACTAGCTTTACCGGGATAATTTGAGTGAACTCTACACCCTCTGTTCCTTAATATAAGACGTTTTCGCGGTTCAATTTAAAGTACCCAAACGTCTAGTATTTAGAAAAACAGGTAGTAGTTTTCTTGAGCACATATCTGGGAAAGCTTGCCACACTTTATTTATGTCCATACGCTAATGCAACACCATTTGAATACTACAAATATACACTAATCCAGTGGCTAGTGCAGCAGTAGAGTAGTTAATTTATTACAGGGTACAGTACAATGGTTTTACTTAACAGATTTCAATAAACTCTAGCACTTGAAGGTTTCTATAAGAATTAACAATATAAAATGTAAAGGTAACAAGTTTCAGCATTGGTATACTAGCTGTCCATGAGCATTAAACCAAATACAAAAGTCTGAAGGTAACTAGCATTATTAACTAATGACAATATAAAAAAATTGCAAACCATGTACCTCCAAGGTAAATATCATTTCGAACTCGGGGGGACCTTAAAAATTGCTATCCCAATCTTGATAATCGATCAAACATAAAAACTTGATCGAATGAATCAAGAGAACAGCCGGAGGAGGAGGTGCCCACTCTTGAACTTTCCTCTTGTCTTCGTAATTGTCTGTGCAGTTTAACCAAAATAAAATGACATCAGCGCCTTGGCATTTTGGTGACACTGTATAAAAAAAATTAACTTATCTCATGAAAGTGAGGTATGTAATCTATAAGCATTAACAATCCAAAAATCTAAAGGTAGTAACAAGTTTCATCGTTGGTATACTGGCTGTGCAACAACATTAGAATGCCTTAGCTGAAAAATCTTTAATACATCCACAATCAACAGCTAACCCTGAAATAATCCAGTGACATTAAATGGCATTGCTTAAATTTATCGGTGGCATTAGACTGAGAGCGGCATTAGTTAAATGTGGCATCACTTTAGCAGTAGCATTGCTTGACTTGACTGCTGGCGTTATACTAACAGCAAAAAAAAGTGGCAATAAGAGCATGGGAGGCCCATTCGGACAGTGGGCGCACCAGTACGATGTACCTCCATGGACGCAGAGTGGTGAGGGAGGTATGGTTGCCTAGAGCAACAAATATCCAGGCAGCATATGTGGATTACGTCCCATTTTTGTTCTCTTTAGCCACCTTTTTCCTATGTGAGGACAACAAACCGATCGACCTGGTCATTCTCTATTGCGTTGTCATGCCTTTCTACCCTTCTTCAACCAAGAGACACAAGACTCGTTCCTTAGCTACTGATTTTCCTCTTTTCAACCTAGATGCGGGTTCGATGCCTACTCTCTTGGACAGTACAGTCTCCCTTCCTTTCCTTATTCAACCCAAACATGGATTAGTCTGCATGAAGTAGGGTTTCCTTTAATAGTGAAAATTATGGTTTTCGTCTGCGTGGCGAGCAGAGCAGAGGATAGCAAATTGGGAAGATGGTTGAGTGGAAAAAGATCCACATGCAACGACGTGCCAGATGGGGCAATAGAACAAGGGTATGGTTCGAAAAAGAGGCAGCATACCTGGGGTCGACGGGAAGTGGCTTCGCTCGTGGTTGTCATCCTCCGTACACACTACGGCAGCGAGCTTGGGGACGGAGGCCATCCCGCGCGGGCGCTAGGTCTGAGAGGACGGCCTTGTCGTCAGTGCGTGACCTCGCTCGCCGACGACGAGTGCGTCAACGCTGCACGTCCTTTTCTTCCCTGGCGGATCTGTGACCACCGGTGAGGAGGGAGAGAGGGGCCGTCTTTTTTAGATCTGGAGAGAGGGTGGTAGTGTGAGAAGCAAGTGGGCAGCCCTTGGCAAGAAAGCGCTGAAGCTCCAGCCTATATATCTTTTTTATACTACTAGTACTGGAGGTGGAGTAGTGGTAGAGTAGTTTATATTTTCTCTGCGTACAGTACCAGTTAGTCGTGCTTCAAAACTGAACGACACACCATTAAAAATAAAGGTCGATAACTAATGCGGCACCTCGGGCCAACGCGGCCAGATCACATTTTGCACGAGAAATTACACACCATGTTTCGTTGACATGTGGTCCCGTTCCAACATATCAGTGAGACGACGGCGAGTAGTAGGAGTATTTCCGAACCAACGTGTAGGCCGGGGCGCCCCTTCGTGAACCGTGGCAAACTGGCAACCGTCCACCGACTCTTCGCCTTTCCCTCTCGATTTGGAACTGCTGTCGCACGCTCTTCCTCTGCCTCCTCCATTTTCCTTCAGCCCTTCACCCTTTCTTCTGCCATTGTTCGATTGTCTTCTCCATGGAGGGAACAGGATGGAAACGACCCCGTTATTCTTGCCCCGATCTGAAAGATGATGTGCTGGAGGAACTCATTGATCAGTGCGACGTCATCACCTCGGCTAGCATGGCAGGTTCGTTCAAGCCCATTCTTGACTCAACTAATAACATCATTACAAGGAACCCAAGAGTCAAGGAGCGGTTTGATCTCCCCTATCTTCTTTGCCGTGACCCTGATGACTGCCGCCGTCACGACGGAGGCCTCGCCCTGTGCAAGTTGATGCCGCTTAATAATGATACGTATGATGTTAAGATGCCATCGCTTGAGGGCAAGGCTTGGGCAGGCGCAAATGGAGATTGGGTTGTTTACATTGGGTCCAACTGCGAGTGGGAACTTGTGAATGTGTACACTCGTGACCGGGTTCCACTTCCAAAAATCTCAGCAGACTGCCCAGAGGTTGAGCACACCGGTATTGTACGCACGTTCAAATACAATCATGGTGACTGTCTTCTGCGGAAGATAGCAATTTCTCGAGTTCCCAACCGCTCTTGGAATTACAACAACTATGAAGTTGTTGCTGTCTTCGACAAGCTTGTTGCCGTCCTTGCTGGTTTGACTCGATGGATATTGCTCAAATATCAGTTTCTGTACACGGATGAGTACTGTGATGCAATTGAATACGAGGGCCTTGTGTTTGCTGCCACCACTCGTGGCACTGTTTTTGCATGGAGTCATTGTTTCGGTACGTTTGTCTTCCACCGTAATTATAATTGTTTCATCCACATGCATGCGGGTTAGCAAGTTTCCCTTTACTAATTAACCTTCTTCTTGTGTTTCCAAGGTCCTGCGAACATTCCACCACCTATACTTGAAGATTTTTATAACCAAGGGGGAGATGACGATGGTGATGATCACGAGCATGAGGACGAGCAGCGCCCATATACTATTTGGCGCCTGGCAACTAATTCCGATGGATCACCTCTTCTCGTGTGTATACAGCCCACTGATGATGTTACTGCTAAGGAAGCAGGTGTAGTCTCCCATGGTCGCACTCTCCGGACCTATTCCAACACCCGTTGCATGGTATTCGGGATGGATACTAGTGTGCCAGCGCCAACTCCTTCTCCCTGGTACAGAATTGATAGTCTTGGAGAAAACTCGCTCTTCCTTGGACAAAACTATCCAATGATGGTGAAAGGCGATCCAACTGCTGTTGACACAACGTTACTACCATTTATGAGAAGCAACTGTGTCTATACCTCGGACATTTGGGTGGTTCCCTACCCTGGTACTGATATAGTAGGCCGCTTCAGCCTGGATGATCAGTGTGTTGGTCTCCAGATCGACAATGGATGTCCCGTCCCAGAGAATCACTTGTGGTTCAAAGCAAGCGTTTCCAACGCCGAGGAATGGTTGAGTTGAAGTTCATTTCATTGCTTGTTATTTGTTGTGTGGTGAAAACTTTAGTATTTATAATGTATCCTCGTTGTCGATGTGGGTTGATGACCTGTTGTATGTAATAAAATGAGATTCCTGTGATAAACTTACTAAATTTATGAATGGCTTTCGAGTCACTTCTGTGAGTGAGTGGTGCGACGAGGCAAAAAAATATTTTCTGAATACATAATTGTACGTGCATTGCAACAGGTTATCGGATGAGGCCAATCAACAATAGTAGTACACTATTTGTACTAGCTTCACATGCTTCGCGCGTCGTGCGGGTGTTTTTACTGTAGCCATATTGTACTACATAACCAGCACCTCGAATCCTCGATACTAGTAGTACTATATAGTAAGTAGTAGGAGTAGTAGGGTGGCATGGGCTAGAACAAGCATTCACGTCCAGGAGTACGGCACACGCCACCAGCACGACTTCCATCTGACACCATATTTCTTGGAGTCCGTGCTAGAGCAATCTCTTCAACCGCATCGTTTCTCTAACTCAGCCATCGTGCGGCGGGCGAGGTGGGGGCTTGCCGATAGTCGGTTTCCTTAACTGCGGTCCCACTTGTAAGGCCAACTGCAACACACGACCCCAAACGGACCTCCGTTTTGCACAAACTCCAATGATAATTTTGACTAGAAATGCAAGACCAAAGAAAACAAGAACCACAAGAATACATTTTACTACTCCTGTAAGTTGGATTAGTGCCTTCTCGATGCATTCATTGTTGATCTGCGGAGGCTCAATCTTGCTTGCTTCTTTCTTCTTCGAGTGTAAAGAAGTAGACGTTGCTTCCTCGCATCTAGTCTCATGTCTAGCCTCTATTCTAGTACTCCCTCCGGTCCGTTTTTCTCTGCGTCTTAGCAGCAACACGCATACCAAGTAGGAGTATCAACAAGTGCACTAATCTCATCTATAGCCTCTGTGCTAGCTAAAAGTGATAGAACATCTACTAAATTGCGCTCTATCAATATATGGATGTACTCTTCTTCCCAATAAAAAAACTTGCATCCATTCTACTCCCTCCGTCGCACAATACATGCCTTCTATTTGTCAAAATATATATGTATCTAGACATGTTTTAGTATATAGGTACATCCATTTTTGGACAAATGGAAGTCAAGTATTTTGGAACGGAGGGAGTACACAATAAAAATTTGAAGTTAGCACAACTAGTCTAATCCGAGAGCACAACCGAAGATTTGGTCGGGTTCTTCCTCCTTTTGCCGACACGTGGGACATCCAGCATCCAGATCATGTCATGAAAGAAAATAGAGTGGTAGTTGAAGCCACGAGATGTGCATCTTGGGTTAAACTGTAAATAGAATCTTATTACTCTTGAGTAACTCCAAAAGCAGCCACCGTAGATCTTTCTTGGATTTGTTTTTCATCACCAGCACGTCGAGGTGAAGGATGTGCAGGTTCAGTGGGTGCGCTTGGGTTTTCACTGACATGTGGGACCGCATGTGAGCAAATAGACGATGGGCTCCGCGCGTCCACTGGCTGGCTGAGAAAAGAGATAGAGGAGGGCTGAGCACAGACTGCAGGAAATTTGTTCTACGTACCTCGATATAGGCTCGATATAGTGGGGTGGCATGGGCCATAACTAGCATTCACGTCTAGCAGTACGGCACACGCCACCCACACGAGTCCCATCCGACACCAATTTTCTTGGAGTCCGTGCTACAGCCATCTCTTCTCCCTCCTGTTTTCTCAGCCATCGCGCGGTGGGCGGGGTGGGGGTTTGACGATAGTCGGTTTGCTCAACTGCGGTCCCACTTGTAAGTGAAAATGCAACACCGCACGCATTCCCGCTTGAGCGGCGTGCCGGACCAACCGTGTGGGGGTGCGACGCGAACACGGCAGGCTTTTCCTTTTGAACTCGTAACTTGTAAAATTTGGTTCTTCTCCATGGCGCGATCGATAGATAGAAAATAATGATTTTGCCTAGAGTAATGAGAAGTTTGGTTCTGGCACCGTTCATGCATGGAGTATGTACAAAAATTATGAAGTTGATGCGAAAGGTAAGATAATTACTGTAGTATCATATACTACTACATGGATTTGACGGAAAGATAAAAATACATACGGATCCATCAACGACATCCTCACGCCCTAGTGCGCCGGGTCACCAACCGACGTGTGAGGAGCAGCGGCGTTGGCGGCGAGCTCAACGTGCTTCTGAACAGTGCCGTCCAAGGTTGCCCTGCGGTCCAAGAAGGCCAGCGTCCTATCGTCCTCCTCTTGCATGTAGTAGTCCTTGTGGACGATTTGCGCGTAGACGTGGGTGATGATGTCGATGGTGTCTTGCTGCGCCAGGCGCTGTGCGGCGAGCGCGACCTCGCGGTGGACATTCTCCGGCGCGACGGCGGGCAGTCGCAGGGCCACCAGTGCGTCGAAGAGGTTGTCACCATAGTGGCCGTTGAGGGTGGTGGGCATCGCAGAGCCTGGGCGCCTCGGCTGGAGGCTTACGTCAAAGTCGTCCGTGAGCTTCTTGACGACGGTGAACTTGTCGAGGAAACCGACGAGGACCTCGTCGAACAAGGAGACGAAGCTGTCGTCCAAGCGGCCCCTCGCCCTGGCGGCCTCAAGCAATACTACCTGGAGACGTTCCTCGTTGCCGGGCCGCAGGCCGGCGTCGTGGACCATCTGGCACAGCCGGCTGATGCTCGCGCTCATCGCCTCCATGGGTCTAGCTTAGCTTCTAGTCAACTGATCTTGCGATTTGAGTGATCACTCTTGCCCTTGGTTAGCATGCGCAGGTGCGTAGGATTTCGTACTACTCCTCGGCCCTCTGCCTTTGGCTGTATGATAGGTGGGCCAGCCCCCCTGGGCCCACGTATCATTCACCCAAAGGCAGTTGCCGTAAGTCAATGAAGCTGCGTCCCCCTCTGTGCCGGTGCAGTATAGTCATCTCACCGGACCTCTAGTTGGGGCCAAACGAGAGAAGTTTGATGTTTACTGGTTTATTGGTCCCCTTTGAATTTTGCGCCAAGTTTTGACCTTTGATTTAACTAATAAAATGTTAACGCATGTAAACAAAAATGTTGTGTAAGTCACATTATGAAAACCAAATAATCCCAAAACACTTAGGCACGGTGCATTAACTCCCTCCTTGTTTCTTATTTCGTGACATATCAACCAATGAGAGATGTGGGCCGTGCATGCTTTCAATGACTTGAGACTACCAAACATGACATGCAGTGTTTAGTTCATTGCATGTAATCCTATTAGTACTCTAGTTACTCCCTCCTTTCCGGTTTATAGGGCTTATCTCAAAATCTTAATTTCACCATTTTATAAGGATCAATTTGGTTGTTCCCCATCACAATTTTAGATTCCAAGGTGCATTAAATAATTGCATGCAAGTATTAAGAGAAAATTGACCAATGCATGTACTTTATGCATGCATGCATTGCAATTAATACATTGGTAAACATAAATTTTTGAGGAAAACAAGAGCATTAATTGGGTGCTTTTGCAAAATACAATAAGTATTCCACCACTCACCATCTACGTTGGTTGGTGAGATTTTTGAATTGAGCCCTATAAACCGGAAAGGAGGGAGTAGCAAACAAACATTAAGTTCTCTCGCCGATAGGAATAAAACACCATGTATTTATTTACAGAGGGAGTAGTACATTTATTGTGACATGCATTACTAGATATTGCTAGTCAAATACTAAAATCCAGATGGACGTGGTAGTACTCCTAAATCCAGACGGTGGTGCATAGTATACTACCAATGTAGTAGTAGGAGTACTAGCACTGTACTACCCGTTGGTCAAATTATTACGTGCTGCTCCTCACAGTGAAGTGACAAGACCCTACGCCGGAGATGACACCTGAGTATAGGCGCCGTGTTCGGCATACCATAGTCAGCCTCACCGTTTGCAGTCACTATCATCATGGCTGTAGAGCTAGCCTGCTTGCAACTAGCCCTGTTCGACATAATTTCCCGTGCGTAGATGCCCGTGCATTGCACGGAACACCAAGATTGGGGGTGGACGGCTCCGGCAGCGGCCATCGCGCCAGATTTTTCCACGGCCTTCTAGATGTGGTGGGGAGGAGATAAGGCTGATTGTGAGAGACAAGGAGTTGTTTGTAAATAGGGAACAAGTGCGGGCATCTATTTGCAAAAATGGAGAAGCTTGGTTTGTATGCGTCAGATCTAGATCCGACGGCTATTGGTGAAAGATGGGAGGCACAACATCATCACCAACTCAGGACCTGTTTGATTCGCAGGATTTTGAAAACGCAGGAATAGGACACGGCAATATTACAAGTTTCAAACTGATATTACAAATGTTAGGAGTAATGCTGCACCTAGGAAGAGGGAATTACTAGGAAGTTTACGTAAGAACTTTCGTTACTTTAGGTGGATGCAGCATTATCGTACAAACTAAAATCCACCGCCCTGACAAGTCACTAATGGGCAAATAAGTTTTCGAGTCTCTGGCCACTTGATGTTTCAAAAACAAATTCAGCTTCTGCGGAGACTTTGTCATTTAGGCTTAGACACTTGCGGTGATCAGCACGCCATTCATTGTTGCGCCAGAGAACGCCAAACCTCATTACCTTGAGCACACTTGCCTCCAGAACAAAGAACCTGGCCAGTTTAATCTCAGATGTGCTGCCTCGGTAGTCGATCAAATCAATTTCTGTAAGATGGAGATCAAGGCATTCGATGAGATTGTTATAGTGCAGTACATTTTTCACTTTCGGGTCTTTTTTTATCTGCAAAAGAAGAGAACATATTAGAGTAGCTGGCTGCATAAGATTGTTGTGTCATCAAGAGGTACCAATATCATTCGCTCATACGATAGGGTTGGCTGGCTAGTGATATTTTTTCGCTCTCTCTCTCTTTCTGTTTCCTCTCATTTAACTAGGAGCACGTGAAGAGCTTGGGCATTTGTTGCCTTCCACTATATATGTGGCCGATGCCATATTTTGCAAAAGTATGCCACATAATACGCATCGATGTCAAATCAAAAGATTTTGGCACTGCTCTCGCGATGTGAGAGAGTTGGCACCGCTGTGCACACAGACCCACATGTATAAACAAATCAATCAAACCAACTACACCAGCCTCTCACTCTCCCAAACAAGTGTTTTTTTATTGCCTCAGTCCTCTCTCTCTCCCACGCAGTGTTTTTTCATTGCGTGAGTTAATTTGGCACCGGAGCAAAGTAGGTGATCCAGATTGGGGCACCAGGTGAGCAATGGAGGGGCATCGATGCCAAATGCATCACAAGTGAATTTGGCACATGTTTTGGCCTACATAGCCCACTTTTGTATTCCCTCCGTCCCAAAATTCTTGTCTTAAATTTGTCTAAATATGGATGTATCTAGTTACATTTTAGTGTTAGATACATCCGTATCTAAACAAATGTAAGACAAGAATTTTGGGACGGAGGGAATACTACCTCGTATTTAGTATAAAATTTTGACCATAGATTTACCTAAGAAAATGCCAATGCATGTCACTAAAAATTACACCACTTGAAATTATGTTCAAATACGAATCCAACGATATAGTTCTTAGTGACATGCATTAACATTTTGTCAGTTAAATCTATGGTCAAATTTTGATACTGCAAAATTGGAAGAGTAAACCAGGACGGAGGTAGTACTTGCTCTTAGGGTAACCATAGAGTTACTGGAGTAGTCTAAGTTACTTTCCACTATGAATAGCCTAGGCTACTATAGTAGTACAGCATAAAAACGATGCAGGTGATCACGTGAGAAAAATACTAAAAACATTTCTTTCGGTGCAGTGCATAGATGCAGTTTTGAACACTACACTTGTCATCGTAATTTGGGAAAATTACAAAAAAAATTGAGCTACGTTGTGATTACCGTTTACTTATAGGAAAGAAGTTTCACCTCGATGAGTAGCTTCTCCGTGCACGAAAAGCATGTAAGGAATCCAACAACTTGATCCAGATTGGGGCCGATAGATTTTAGTGCTAAGATCTTCACTGTGCGCATGGACTGGGTCAAGCTTGTGGGAATCATTTTCTGGAAGACGGTCGTAAATACATCAAGAAGAAATTTAAAAATGTGAATTTCAAGAAGACGGAGAAGAAGATGAGTGCTGTACCTGAACGATTACGGATCCAATAAAGAGTTCGGAGAATTTGGCAGATGAGTACACCAACGCTGTCAATTTCGGCGCGTCAATGACCCTGTTTTTTTGGACCTTCTAGATCCGATACAAGCAATCTCTCAAGGAAAGGCGCATTCTCAATGACCATAACGTGGAACAGCTGGAGTGATCTCTTCCCAATTGATGTCTTGTTGCGGGACCAGCAAGACACATAAATCCATCGGAGATTCGTCGAGGCGATGTGGAGGCTAATGAACCCGTGGATCTGCTCAAGACGAAGGTACTCGAGCGCAGTACAGCTGCGGAGCAGGTGCTCCATAGCCTTCTTCGAGATGACAACGTCGAAGAGGTCGAGCTGCTTGAGTTGAGGGAGAAGAAGGGCGGGCGCGACATTAATCTGGGGAAGATAGCAGCAGCTGAAGCTGGCGCGGCGCATCGTTGGCGTGAGGCGGAGCGCGGACGGCGGCAGAGAGCGACATCGTCCAGCTTCAAAGCTGAGCTCCTCGAGCTGATCTAGGGCGGGGGATAAGAACCACTCGTCGAACTTGGGTTGGACCTTGCAGTTGGTACTGAACATGCGGATGTCAAGGCATCTGGCTGGCCCAGGGTGCGATGAAAGGATCTTGGAGACTGCGGCCATGCGTTTGCAATCCCCGTCGCAGAGGCAGCTGTCGACGGTGAGGTTGAGGGGACGCAGCGCCAGAGGGGGCGCCACCGCCGGGAGAGCAGGGCGGTCCGCACGGCAGATTTGGTGCGGAGGAGGCCGATGATGACGAGCAGCATGTCGTCGGGGAGGCTGCTGATGAAGTCCAGGCTCGCCGGATGCGGTTTTGGCTCGAGCCGCCTCCGCTTGTTGGATGCCTCGCCGTCCATCTCAACCGGCGGCGACGCCGGTGTACACGTGTGTTGGTGTGTGTTGTGTGCTGGGTGTGCGCGAGTGCGTCTTTCTGTGCATGCCGTCGTGCAGTGGTGAATTGTGTGCGAGTGCATCCTTCGCGCGCAAGAAGTTTGTCCTCAATGCGCCCTCAATTTACTAGCGTGCGGGGTGCTACCCCGAGTGGTTTCAACTTTGTTTACTTCACCGCGTGTCATATGGGCCTCTAGTTTACTTATTTTCACCCACTGCCACATGGGCCAGCACACCAAGATACAGAACACGAGCTGACAATGCAGCATGTGGATTGGTTGACCGGTCAACTAAACAATATACGGAGCTATACGCGGACACAGTGAGCGTATAATCCGCCGGTATAGAGAGTTCGAGTGAGAGGGGAGGCCCGTGAGAGATAGCAGAGAGAGAGAGAGAAAGAGCTACTCCCTCCGTTCGATAATGTAGTTACAACATTTTTTTAAGTCAAACTTTTGAAACTTTGACCAAGTTTATAAAGTACTTATATCTACAATACCAAAGTTAAATGATAGTATGAAGTAAGTACATGTTGTGATGAATCTAATGATCATTCCAGATGTAAATGTTTTTCTCCACATATACCTGGTCAAACTTTTTTGAGGTTTGACTTTTCAAAACATCCATATGCTTATGGACGTGACAGAGTCCCTAACGAGAGAGAGAGAGAGAGAGAGAGAGAGAGAGTGAGTGAAAAAAGTGTGTGTGCGTGTGTGAAAGAGACATGGACAACACACGATAAAAGTAGAGAAAAAGTGTGCGTGTCTTATGCAAACATATCACACATGCATCTTCGACAATGGAGGCAAGGTGAGGAGATAGTGTGTGGTTGTTTGGAACCGAGAGAGGAAGACCCCTAGCACGTGGCCAAGAGGGGTCTAACAAACAAGGGAGAGAGGTCGAGAGAGACGTACAGAGAAAATGCAGACATGGGGAGGAGAGAGTGTATGTTAGGAGAGAGTGTATGTTTGTCATAGAGAGATCCCCTGGAGATCGTGATGGGACTACATGGGTGGGAGATCGAGTGACAAGGTGTGTGCCCGATAGAAGATGCCCCGAGAGATATCGAGATAGACGTATGGATGGAAGGAGACAATACGTGTGTTCCTGATGGCTAGTAAGAGATAATCATACTTAGGAGGGGGGAGTGCTTGCGCCTATGGCCCTATTTGGATACTCTAACTCAGTTCGAGGTTAGAGTTAGATTCATACCCTGAACTAACTCTAATAAGTAAAGAGGTGTTTGGATGGCAGGGTTAGATGGAGCGCGGATACGGCGAGGCACCTTCACGGGCGGTGCGAGAGGGAGGGAGGGAGAGGACGAGAAGCTTCGAGGAAGTGGGGAGGGATCTGCTGCGGGGAGAGCGAGAGAAAAAAGTGTTTATTAGTGGTCCCGAGAAGAACTAACCCAAATAAGCACCTCTTGGATGGGTTAGTTTTTTTGGATGGGTTAGATGCATCTAACCTAAACTAACCCTCCTGTTTGGATCTTTTTGGGTTAGTTGACTCCAAACTAACCCAAACTAACTCAAACCCATGGATCCAAACAGAGCCTATGATGGAGTGAGGGATTATGGTACTTAGGGGGTGCGTGTCACATGGAGAGAGAACAAGGGCGGAGAGTGTTGGATGGGTCTATATGTATAGCGCGAGCGAGACATGTGTATGTGTGAACCAGGGAGATATAAGGCCAGTTTGGCTTGCGTCATGAGCATCTTTTGCGTGGCCTGGGGTTGTGGCTGGATTTCATGCACGCTTGTTTGGTTGCTACCCTGTGAAAAAGAAAGCCCACCTGGGTTGGGTTCCCTTGCACTTTAATTAGCCTGGCTGAACTCCAGACACTGCAAGTAGCCTGGCCCAAGCGACCGATTTCGAACGCCTGGCCGTGCCTGGTCGTGCAGCCACGAGGCTAACAGCAACATGGATGGATATTAGCATTAAATAATTGATGCATGGATTGATTGATGGGACGTTAATGCTTTGCCTGGCCCAGGCATGAACCAAACGCTTCAGCACCACACAAGCCTGGCCAGGCAGAAATATTTTACATCTCACGTCCACACCAGGCAGTACCGGCCATCAAGGCATGAGGGTCAGGTCACGAACCAAACTGACCAATAAAGTTTGAGAGAGATTGAGGAGCCCCGATAAGGCTGAGTGGTGCGTCAGCTAGCTGAGAGGGGGCAAAAGATATTCCATCCGCTCGATAATGCAGTGCATGTAAATTTTTTAGAAGTCAAACTTTGGAAACTTTGATCAGGTTTACACAAATGTTATTTATATCTACAATACCAAAGATACATCATACAAAACTACATCTCATGGTGAATCTAATGGTATATGTTTGTCGTACTAGATGTAATTCTTTTTCTCCACGTACATGGTCAAACTTTGTGATGTTTGACCTTTCAATAAATCATTATAATATGGACGGAGGAGAGTGCCTCAGTCGAGACAGATCAAGTGCGTGTGAAGGAGAATGAGTAAGTGTGCAAAAAGAGTATGTGTGTGAAAGAGAAAGTGACAACAAACGATAAATGAGAGGGAGTGTGTTTTTTCGTTTCTTATGCGAACATATCACGCATGCATCTCCGAGATGGAAAATCGAGGCGAGGAGATACACGAAGATAGCTAGTGTGTGATTGTTTGCAACGGAGAGAGACACCCCTGTAGCACATGTCCAATAGAGGTCTGGCCAACAAGGAAAAAAGGTCGAGAGGGACACATGAATGGCATGGACGCGTGGGGAGGGAGAGAGGGTGTGTTTGTGATAGAGAGATCCCCTCGAGATCGGTGAGGGGACTATATGGGTGGGAGATCGAGGGAGTGCGTGCGTGATAGAAAGATGCCCCGAGAGAAATCGAGATAGACCATGCACATGTTTGTGATGGAGACTAAGATTAGCTACTCATATACATATAGGGGGGACTGCGTGTGCGTACAATTGAGTGAGAGACCATCATACCTGGCTAGCTGGGCATGAGATTGTGTGTGTGTGTGTGCATGTGATATGGAGAGAGAACGAGGGAGAGAGATAGAGTTTTAGATGGGCCTATCGAGTGCGAGTGAGATATGCATGTGTATATGTGACCTGGGTGGATGGAGAGTTTGAGAGAGGGGGGAAGAGCTCCGAGACGACATAGTGGTGCATGAGAGAGTTACGGGCAAAGAGCCAAGGAATTTGTGTGCGTACGATGAGTGCACCCAAGATATCTAGCTTGGACTAGCTAGAGTATCATGCATAGTGTGCGAGGGAGACCTATAGATGGTGTATATATGAATGCGAACTAGAAAGACCCCCCCCCACACACACACAAAGATAGAGAGAGAGAGAGAGAGAGAGAGAGATGGAGAGAAAGGGAGAGGGACCAACAAGGTTTTTGTGTCGGATGCGTGCGACAGAATTGAAGATTGTCGACGAGAGAGTGAGAGAGAGAGAGAACAGGAGTCCGGGAGAGGGGGAGGTCGCGTTTTATGCATCAAAGACTGATATAAACCATGTTTCGATATAAACTTGCATTCAAATATTTAAATTGGAGAACATGTTGTCTGCAATCCACACATGAATGGATATATGCGTATATCAAAAAAGTTCATTAATTTGACTTTCAACATGTTCATGGAGTACTATAATACTGTACAACATGCTACTCGATTGAGGTGTTCAATTTTGGATTTAGTTCACTATTTTGACCTACTGAACGAGCTAGTTCATTGAATCGAGATATTTCATTTTGGGTTTGATTCGCGTTTTTGAGTGGGTCAACTATTTGTCATATAGTAAATCGCTAGCAACGAGCATGTAAAACACATTACTCCCGAGCATCATCTCTCCATCTAAAAAAGAAGTGGCAAGCTATTATTTCAAAATTTGATTCGAATCGACTTGGTAAGGTAGACGTGGATGCTCGTTCTCCCAAAATTTGAACGAACGGTTAAACATCCTCTCTGCTCGGCGGAATTCGCCCGAGCAAATAAATGGGAGACGCGAAATTACCGTCCTATGTGGGACACGCATCAATTGGCCCGTTGTACATCGAGGGTAGGTTCGTAACTTCATCCAAGCGTGCCTTCTCCTCGGCCGAAATGACATGTGCCGAATAATTCATAAACCATGGTCGGCAAAACACGCTCTCCTCGCCCGATATAGCTCGCGCCCACTATTTCAAAACACGCTCTCCTCGCCCGAAATCGCTCGCTCCCACTATAGTTCAAAACACGCCCTCCTCGCCCGAAATCACTCCCACCCACTATTTGGGGAGAAGCAAAGTTACTCTACTATCCCCGACCCTCAGTATATAGACCCAAGCCGAGAAGCCTATAGGCAAGGGTAGAACTGTAACTCCCCCTCACATTTCAGACAAATGCGTCCGTAAGACATGGTTCCACTTCCCTCCCAATTCCCCCCCGCCCCGCCCCATTCATACCTCGTGGGCGCCAAATCACCTTCTCCCCGGGAAGCTTCCTTCTCCCGAGCAGCGAAACCTCAGCCCACCTCCATGGCGCCCCCACCGCACCAATTTCACAGCCGCCCTCCTCCCTAATGCCGGAGACGCTGTCCAATTGCCGTCATGCACTGGGCCGTGTGCCTCTTACTCCGTGCTACTGGTGCTGCCTCGACGACGGCCGCGTGAACCGTACCGGAGCCGACTCACCCCAGCCGTTGTTCACGGCGCCGGAGCGGCTCCAACTTCGGATCCGTCCAGAGTCCTGGTGCTGCTTCCGCGTAGCCATCGACCGTCGCGACATTGCTCTTTCCCTGCCGCCGGTCGCCACCGCAACCGCGCCGGCCTCACCGACACGGCAGCTGGACCTGCCTACTTCACCATGCCGCCAGATAGGTCGCACCCTCATCTCAAATCACTTTATTTAGGCGTCAGTTGTCTGAATTTTTATTCTGGGCCAATCGATTCCCAATGGGAAGCAGCACCCCTCGAGGCGGCGGAGCTCCTAGGCTGCCGGTTGGCTGGTGTCTAACGTAAGGGTGCGGGGCCGCAAGTTCGCCGCGGAAGCAGCGCTTAGATGGCTATCTTTTAGAGTTGCGTGGGTTGAAGGTACTGCCGCCGCCGGATCTAGATGACGGGGAGTCTTTGTGGATTGACCCGGGGGCGGCGCAACCACGGCAGTGCGGTGGGGCGGGGAGCGGGGTTTTGGCCGGGGCCACGGACGGCGAAGGCAGGCTGCTCTGCCGTTGGTCGCTGGCTCTTCGGGGAAGATTTCAAATAGTGTCAGCCGGCAGGCACAAGACGGCCATCAAGGCATCCGGCGTAGATCGGACAGTACCAAAATAAAATAAAATCGTGTGACCCCAATTTAGTCTTCAGTCAACAGACGTGTGACCACTCTCATACCTTGCTGTTGATCTCTTAGTGTATTTCTTCAGATCAAAGAGATATGTCGTTCTTAACATTATGCGTTATCTGCATCTTCAGACACACCGTCTTCCGACTCACCGCAGCTGCTCGAACAATGGAAGCATACACCAGAAGGGAGCTACAGTCCCCACTCAACAGTTCCCTGCATCGAATGCGCGTGCCCGACATGGACAGCCACAACAACTGTAGGGCCATCGACAAGTCAGCACATGATGCTCACTCCTATGGATGGCAGCCAGATAGGTTGTACCCTCATCTTACTTGTGTGCAACATTTATGGCTTTGTTATTCATCTAAGCACGGAAAATAGATCATCACATTTCACTGTATATTCATGCTGATCTCTTACGGGTCTTGTTCAGGAGTTCACGCTGTTCCATAGTTCAGCTAAGATACTTGTTCTTTAGGTAACGCTGTTCCATAGTTATCATCCATCAGCCAATGCTATCCCACAGGCTGGTGATTATAGTATTATACCACTTCTAGTATTACCTATGTTGTTCTTTAATAATTTTGTGTGCCATCTAGTTAATCTCGAGTACAAACGATACATATTCTGTAGCTTTCATTTGTGTTCTCCCTTTAGTTTATGAGACCTGTTGCTGCTAGTTAACCCCAGTCCTACTATTTATGTCGTCTCCTACAGGCACTCATTTACATAAATCTAACTACTAGTTGTCTTCCATGCACGTCAGATATAATTGCACACACTGATATATCCACAAGAACCTCACGGAGCAATGTAAAGGCCAATAAACTTGATGTCAATGATACCCAATATGATGGAACATGTAAAGGCAGTTCTTCAGAAGACTTGCAGAAAGATGATGAATCCTCTTCACCCCACAAGGTCCTTGCTCTAACTTGGCCTGTGATATGGGTACAACATGCATATAATGTCCTGGAGTGTATCTACTCTGTTGCAATGCCATGTGCTTAGCATGCTGATCATGCATGTAAATATGTCATGCCTTCCTGTTTTTCAGTACCTATTCCATTCATGATAACATGTTTTCAAATGCAAGTACTGTCATTCTACTCTATCGCAATGCCATCTGCTTAATTTGGACATCATGCTTCTGAATATCTTATGCATTGTTATTCATCAGTATGTACTTCATCTGTCTGCCATACCATGTTTTTTTTACATTGAAGTGCTGTTCTAGTGCTCTGTTGCAATGTCATCTTATTTTCCCAATCATACACGTGTATGTTGCCTTAGTTATTTCTGTACGTATTCCGCTAGCATATAGTTTTACATTCAACTAGTTTTTTTTGCTGTGTTGTCCTGTCGTATCCCTAGCTCTTACACCATACTCCCTCCGTCCGGATTACATGTTGCCGAAATGGATAAAAAAGGATGTATCTAGAACTAAAATACGCCTAGACCCATCCATTTTTTTCCGGATGGAGGGAATACATGTCAATATGTCATGCCTTTCTACTCTTCAGTACCTATTCCATCTCTCTGATGTCGCATGTTTTATAATTAAAGCACCATTCTTCTATACAAGGCATGCAAGGGGAAGACGACTATGTTAGAATCTGAAGGGTTACAAACAAGACCTTTGCAAAAGATCCAAACGCCAGGAGATAATAAACCAACTCCAGTTTTTATAGATACTGCTCCAGCACAGAGAAACCCAACTCCTACTGATAATAAGTAGATTCCAGTGGCCAAAGAACTAGTCCGCTCCAGTCCAGCAAAAATATGTCAACTCAATTCTAAGAAGCGTGTGCGTATCCTTGCATCATGAAATTTTATAGCATGCTGATCATATTTTCTACATGTTTCTTACCCATCTCTCTTTTAGAAAATAAGCTTAACAGATAGAAGAATTTCTGCAATGGTATCGTTTATGAGGAAAGATTCTTGCAGGAATTCTCTGTGCTCCAATGTAGATGTAAGTACCTGTTGTATATCACTATATTTTTACATCAGCATGTATTTTGTTAATCGGCGTGAATCCAACCTTTATCTGAACTAAATTTTTGTTGTAGCAAAATGTATGATTAAAGGCCACAATGTTGATTTTTGTAAGGAAAACCGCCTGGTAGTTTTGCATCCTGAGCTGCATGAGTGTACTATCTCATATCAGTGGGTTTGAATACTTCGGTTCTGCAGTGGGTTTTTCAGTGTTTTTTTTACTGTGTTGTCCTGTCGTATCCCTAGCTCTTACATCATAGTCCCTCCGTCCGGATTAAATGTCGTAGAAATGGATAAAACTGGATGTATCTAGAACTGAAATACGCCTAGACCCGTCCATTTATTTCCGGATGGAGGGAATACATGTCAATATGTCATGCCTTTCTATTCTTCAGTACCTATTCCATCTCTGTTGTAGCATGTTTTATAACTGAATCACCATTCTTCTATATAAGGCATGCAAGAGGAAGACGGCTATGTTAGAATCTGAAGGGTTACAAACCAGGTCTTTGCAAAAGATCCAAACGCCAGGAGATAATAAACCAACTCCATTTTCCATAGATACTGCTCCAGCACAGAGAAACCCAACTCCCACTGATAATAAGCAGATTCCAGTGGCCAAAGAACTAGTCCGCTCCAGTCCAGCAAAAGAATGTCAACTCCATTCTAAGAAGCGTGTGCGTATCCTCGCATCATGAAATTTTATAGCATTCTGATCATATTTTCTACATGTTTCTTACCCATCTCTCTTTTAGAAAATAAGGTTAAACGATAGAAGACTTCCTCCATTGGGATCGTATTCGAGGAAAATATCTTGCGGGAATTCTCTGTGCTCCAATGCTGATGTAAGTACCTGTTGTATATCACTATATTTTTACATCAACATGTATTTTGTTAATCGGCGTGAATCTAACCTTTATCTGATCTAAAATTAGTTGTAGCAAAATGTTAAAGGCGCCAATGTTGATTTTTGTAAGGAAAACTGCCTGGTAGTTTTGCATACTGAGCTGCATGAATGTACTATCTCATATCACGCACATAACTGAATTGTAGTGCTTCTCTGGTTGCCCATTCATTCATTGTGTCAATGTTGCTTTCGTACTACCTTACCTGGCTGATGATAGCTGTGCCATATTGTGTTAATTTGGTGTAGGCTATTTGCCCAAACGTTCGTTGTGTCAATGTTGCTTTCCTATTATCTGACTTGGCCAATGATAGCAATGCTAGTGTGTTAATTTTGTGCAGGCTGCTGAAGATAAGAAGACAAACTCTGAAAACAGCAAAGCAACCCCATTGTTTCTTTCCAGTAAATCTAGGCCAGGTAATATGGCAATAACTCATGATTAATCTGTTTGGTTCCCGTCCTAATTTATGTTATGATGCAGTGGTCGAGACACTCTCCACTATCAATAATACAAGCCTGCCAAAATCGCCATCTGAATCTGTTCAGTATCCTCTGTCTCGAATGCAACGGAATAAATGTATGTTTGTGAACCAATTAATGGCTGAAGCAATGATGGAAATGGTGGATGAATCAGAGGTGCAGAGTCGTGCAACACAACAACTTATCAATGTCTTCAGAGACAGTGTAGCAAAGCAGAAAGAACTTGCCCACATGCTTATGGGCTTCATCTGTGCTGAGGTTGCAGATTGTGATGTTGTAGATGGTTAGGTTCTGCTCATTTATTTGCACTGGCATCAATCTTTGATTGCCCAGTGGATGTAATTTCCTGTAATATATGCTGGATGTGCAACATTATTCCCTGTATGTCGTACCTTTGCTTGATCAGTTTTGGTCCTGTGCATAATTGCTCGTCGTAATGGGCTCAAATTATCTAATTTGGCCTAAAGACATGTACGAACTTTAGTGGGCCCATTAAGTTAATGGGCCGTTACTAGGCCGAAAGTTAATAGTCGGCCCTCTTACCTCCCGGGTCGTTAACAGGCCGACATCGAAGCGGGCAACAGGTGGCCCCAATTTATTTCACGGGCCGTTAACAGGCCGTTACTAAGTTTGGGCTACATATGGCCCAACTATACTGTAGGCCTTTAGCCGGCCAAAAGAGACAGCGGGCTTGTACTGGACCATGAAGACCATGGGCCGCTAGGAGGCCAAAAGTCAGGTCGTATTGTAAATGGCCCAACTGTGTTGTGGGCCTTTAGCAGGCCGAAAGAGAAACCGGGCTGGTATTGGACCATGAAGGGCATGGGCCGTTAAAAGGCCAAAACTAAGGTCCGACTACAAATGGCCCAACTCATTTTGGTCCGTTAACAGGCCGAAAGACACACAGGGCCGGGAATTGGCCCAACACTTAAATGGGTCGCTAAAAGGCCAAAACTCAGGTCCGACTACAAATGGCCCAACTGATTTATGGGCCGTCAACAGGCTGAAAGTGACACCGGGCCAGAAATTGGCCCAACACTTAAATGGGCCGCTAAAAGGCCGAAACTCAGGTCCGACAACAAATGGCCCATCAGATTTATGGGCCGTCAATAGGCTGAAAGACACACCGGGCCGGAAATTAGCCCAACATTTAAATGGGTTGCTAAAAGGCCGAAAGATGTACATCCTGAAAATTGGCCCATCCATTAAATGGGCCGTTAACGGGCTGATATCTCATCGGGCCGATATTGAGCCCAAATATATAGCGGGCTGTTAACGGGCTCGAACTGACGATGGGCTGCAATGGTGTCAAATCTTTAACGGGCCGTTGACGGGCCGAATTGGCACATCTCGTATGGGCCGTGGGCTTAAATGGACCTGACACAAGTAGGCCTTACATGGGCTGGACTGCTAATTTTTACTGGGCCGGCCTTTTCACAGGAATGGGCCACGTGTCAATGTATCATAGGCGCCTTCCGTCCAATGAGTGGATGACATATGTCCCAACGATGAGCCGACACGTGTTTCCTCCAGCCAATGATGATTTTACACGTGGAAAATCCCCATTGGTCGGGGCTGTTAACGGGTTATCGGATCCAAAACCCGACCCGATAGCTTAACGGCGTTCTGTTATGGTGGATGCCACGTGTCGGTCACCCTTGACGAAAGCACTTCTGTGACGCGCGATTTATCGTCATGGAAGTGGACACTTCCGTGATGATAATTTTCGTAATGTCATGGAACACTTCTACGACAGCACAGGTATGACTATCTTGATTCTGTCATAAATTTGTCATGGATGTACATGCATGACAAAAAACGCGATCTACTGTGACAAACACGTATCATCACGGAAGTGTATTTTTTTGTAGTGTCATCCACACAAAACTTCAACAGAAAACTCGGTAAGATCCGTTAGTATAATAAAGCAAATCACTACTCTAAGTACTGTAGCAAACCAATTCATATTTTCTTTTTGCATTGTTTTTACTGTAACATAACTTTTTCATGGCTTAATCCACTAATATAAATTGATAGTTTCATCAAAACAAGCAAACTATGCATCAAAAACAGAATCTGTCAAAAACAGAACAGTCTGTAGCAATCTGAACATTAACCATACTTCTGATACGCCACAAATTCTACCAAAATTAGGAAAAATAAACAAGTTGTATATAAAGACAGTGCAATAAGAATCAGAACCATTTGACGTTCCAGTTAAAAATGTAAAATCGCGCACTACAGACAAAGTTTCTGTCCTGCACCGTACAAACCAACAAGCATTGTAAACATCCTAAAGGAAAACCTTAGCACATTATTTTTATAATACAATGGAATTTTACAAGGGGATAATTATTTTTGTTGAAAAGTTTCTGTAATCAAGATTCACAAAGTTTCCGTGAGCATTAACAAAGTTCAAGACTAGCTCCCACTTCAACAATGCTTGTCTTTCTCACTTTCACTTTCCTTTTTGAAAAGTTTTTAGGTTCCCCTATTTATTTTTATTTTGTTTTAAAACTATATGAAAGCACTCAACAGAAATAAATGACTCTCTAAAACTTCTGGGTTGTCTCCCTGGCAGCGCTTTCTTTAAAGTCATTAAGCTAGGCATATAGTGCTCAAGTAATGAATCCACCCGGATCCCAAGGTATATCAAAGCCAATTTTAATTAGAAATGATTTGGCATTTAGTAGTGAGCACAAAGTAACATATATCATGCAACAACGAAGTCTAACTCTCTTCCTATGCATCGGCATGTCATAAAAGAACAATCCATGCACACCAAGTAAAGGCCAATGCATAGTATAAACAGTTTATTGCAATTCTATCATATTGGAAACATAAAGAGGCGGAGATATAGTTCCTCTCTCATAATAATTGCAAGTAGGAGCAGCAAGCACATGCATATTATATCTACCAAAATCATCATGTGCAACGGTAAAAGGCAACCCATCAATATAATCCTTAATAAGCACAAACTTCTCCGATATAGTGTAGTTTGGAGAATTCAAAAAGATAATAGGACTATCATGCGTGGGTGCAATAGCAACGATTTCATGTTTAACATAAGGAACTATAGCAAGTTCATCTCCATAAGCATAATTCATATTGGCATCTTGGCCACAAGCATAACAAGCATCATCAAAAAGGGATATTTCAAGAGAATCAACGGGATCATAGCAATCATCCTTTGGTAAGCACGAAGGGGAATTAAACAATGTATGAGTTGAAGAGTTACTCTCATTAGAAGGTGGGCACGGGTGATCAATCCCCTCTTCCTCCTTTTGTTCTTTGCTCTCCTCGTCATCTTTTTCATCCAACGAGCTCACAGTTTCATCAATTTCTTCTTCCATAGCTTCCTGCAAAATATTAATCTCTTCTTGGACAGCGAGACTTTATTAATAAATGCATCAATATTGTAATTATATTCATAATTCTCATAGCAATATTTCAATATAGCATAATTTTCAGGCCTATAAACATCATCATCAAAAGCTTCCAACTTTTCAAACAAGGATTAAATCTCATAGGCAGCCTTAAAAGCCACAAATTCTTCAATTTGTTCAACATCATAGTAATCATATATACCTCTAGTATAAGAAGCTAAGGGTTTATTATCATTAAATTTGCATGAAAAGGGAAGGTGTGGAGCCTTCATCCTAGAGCAACAATTATAATCATATCTCAAGCATAGATCCCGAGCATACCAACGCAACATATTAATTTGATCCCATAATAGTTTCCCTTTTTTGTGTCAAGCGATAATCCCTAAAGTATTCATGTTGATCCAACGTTACTCCCATTATAAAGTTGAATGGGGTTTTCTCAGGATTATCAAAGTAGTACATAATATCTTTCACATAATGAGAATCGAGGGTTTTAGGAGTTACCCCATCTCCATGAGTAGCAAGTACACCTAATTTTTTTGGTATTTCGTGTTCCATATCCATAACTAAAGATAGGGAACAAGTTATAACAGCAACTAAAAATTACTTAGTGATAAAGAAAACAAGCACACACGAGAATATTCACCCCACGCTATGACTCCCCGGCAACGGCGCCAGAAAAAGGTCTTGATGACCCGCAAGTATACGGGATAGTTGTAGCCTCTTTCGATAAGTAAGAGTGTTGAACCAAACGAGGAGCTAAAGGTAGAACAAATACTCTCTCAAGTCCTATCTGCCACTGATACGACTCTACGTACGCTTGACGTTCGCTTTACCTAGAACAAGTATGAAACTACAAGTACTTTGTAGGTGTTGTTGGATAGGTTTGCAAGATAATAAAGAACGCGTAAATATAAACTAGGGGCTGCTTAGATAAAGATGCAATAAAGTGAATATAGCGAGTGTGGAAAAGTGGTGGTCGGAGTTGTGGAATTGTCCCTAAGCAATTGACTACGTTACTAGACCGATAATCACTATTGCAATTCTATTTGAGGGAGAGGCATAAGCTAACATACTTTCTCTACTTGGATCATATGCACTTACGATTGGAACTCTAGCAAGCATCCGCAATTACTAAAGATTCATTAAGGTAAAACCCAACCATAGCATTAAAGTATCAAGTCCCCTTTATCCCATACGCAAACAACCTACTTACTCGGGTCTGTGCTTCTGTCACTCACGCCACCCACCATAAGCAAATCATGAACATATTGCAAACCCTACAGCGGGGATCCCTCACGCTTGCGCGACACGGAGAGCACCATAGGACAGCACCAATAATAAAACATGCAACTCTAATCAATCATAGCAATTCATCAATCACCGGTAGGACAACGAAAATCTACTCAGACATCATAGGATGGCAACACATCATTGGAAAATAATATGAAGCATAAAGCACCATGTTCACGTAGAGGGTACAGCGGGTTGCGGGAGAGTGGACCACTGTAGATAGAGGGGGGAAGGTGATGGAGATGTTGGTGAAGATGGCAGAGGTGTTGGTGTAGATCGTGGTGATGATGATGGCCCCCGGCGGCGTTCCCGCGCCACCGGAAGCAAGGGGGAGAGAGCCCCCCCTTCTTCTTCTTCTTCTTCCTTGACCTTCTCCCTAGATGGGAGAAGGGTTTCCCTCTGGTCCTTGGCTCTCATGGCGTGGGAGGGGCGAGAGCCCCTCCGAGATTGGATCTATCTCTCTGTCTCTCTCTGTTTCTGCGTTATCTGAATCTGCCCCTTCACCGTTTCTTTTATATCCGGAGATCCGTAACTCCGATTTGGGTGAATCTTTCGCCCAGATTTTTCTCATAAAATTAGCTTTCTTGCGGCAAAAGAAGAGCGTCAACCGCCTTACGGGTGGCCCGGGAGAGTGCCAGGCGCGCCCGGGGGGAGGGCACGCCCCCTATCTCCTGGCCACCTCGGACACCGTTTCGCGTTGATTCTTCCTCCGTAAAATCCCAAATATTCCAAAATAATTCTCCATCCGTTTTTATCCCGTTTGGATTCCGTTTGATATTAGGTTTATGCGAAACATAAAACATGCAACAAACAGGAACTGGCACTGGGCACTGGATCAATATGTTAGTCCCAAAAATAATATAAAAAGTTGCCAAAAGTATATGAAAGTTGTAGAATATTGGCATGGAACAATCAAAAATTATAGATACGATGGAGCCAAGCAATTGGTTCATACTTTTTAACGCGCTTCAGCTTTTTCAACCCTCAAGCAATACATGAGCGCAAGCCATGGACATAGCACTATGGGCGGAATAGAATATGATGATGGGGGTTATGTGGAGAAGACAAAAAAAGGAGAAAGTCTCACATCAACTCAGCTAATCAACGGGCTATGGAGATGCCCATCAATTGATGTCAATGCGAGGAGTAGGGATTGCCATGCAATGGATCCGCTGGAGCTATAAGTGTTTGAAAGCTCAACAAATGAAACTAAGTGGGTGCGCATCCAACTTGCTTGCTCACGAAGACCTAGGGCATTTGAGGAAGCCCATCGTTGGAATATACAAGCCAAGTTCTATAATGAAAATTCCCACTAGTATATGAAAGTGAAAACATAAGAGACTCTCTATATGAAGAACATGGTGCTACTTTGAAGCACAAGTGTGGAAAAAGAGGATAGTAGCATTGTCCCTTTTTATATATTTTTGCGGGCTTCTTTGCCCCCATTTTTTTTATTTAGGCTTCGTTGGCTTCTCTTTTTTATTTTTTTCTTTTTTTTTCTTTTTTATTTTTTTATTTTTTAGGACAATGCTCTATTAATGATGATCATCACACTTCTATTTACTTACAAGTTGATATTACAACTCGATACAAGAACAAAGATATGACTCTATATGAATGCCTCCGGCGGTGTACCGGGATGTGCAATGATCTAGCGTAGCAATGACATCAAAAAACGGACAAGCCATGAAAACATCATGCTAGCTATCTTACGATCATGCAAAGCAATATGAAAATAAATGCTCAAGTCATGTATATGATGATGATGAAAGTCGCATGGCAATATATCTCGGAATGGCTATGCAAGTGCCATGATAGGTAGGTATGGTGGCTGTTTTGAGGAAGATATAATGAGGCTTATGTGTGATAGAGCGTATCGTATTACGGGGTTTGGATGCACCGGCGAAGTTTGCACCAACTCTCGAGGTGAGAAAGGGCAATGCACGGTACCGAAGAGGCTAGCAATGATGGAAGGGTGAGAGTGCGTATAGTCCATGGACTCAACATTAGTCATAAAGAACTCATATACTTATTGCAAAAGTTTATTAGCCCTCGAGGCAAAATACTACTACGCATGCTCCTAGGGGGATAGATTGGTCGGAAAAGACCATCGCTCGTCCCCGACCGCCACTCATAAGGAAGACAATCAATAAATACCTCATGCTCCGACTTCGTTACATAACGGTTCACCATACGTGCATGCTACGGGAATCACAAACTCCAACACAAGTATTTCTACAATCCACAACTACCCACTAGCATGACTCTTATATCACCATCTTTATATCGCAAAACTATTGCAAGGAATCAAACATATCATATTCAGCGATCTACAAGTTTTATGTAGGATTTTATGACTAACCATGTGAATGACCAATTCCTGTCATCTCTCTAAATAGATATAAGTGAAGCAAGAGAGTTTAATTATTTCTACAAAAGATATGCCCACGCTCTAACAAATATAAGTGAAGAAAAAGGGCATTCTACAAATGGCGGTTTTCTATGTGAAGAGAAACAGGCAATCCAAACTTCAAATGATATAAGTGAAGCACATGAAGCATTCTATAAAGCCATACTCAAAATATTTAAGTGAGGTGCAATGAGCATTCTATAAATCAACCAAAGACTATCTCATACCGGCATGGTGCATAAAAGAAAAGTGAAAACTAAATGCAAAAGACGCTCCAAGACTTGCACATAATGCATGAACGAAACGAATCCGAAAACATACCGATACTTGTTGAAGAAAGAGGGGATGCCTTCCGGGGCATCCCCAAGCTTAGACGCTTGAGTCTCCTTGAATATTTACTTGGGGTGCCTTGGGCATCCCCAAGCTTGAGCTCTTGCCTCTCTTCCTTTTCCTCATATCGAAACCTCCTCGATTAGACACTTCATCCACACAAAACTTCAACAGAAAACTCGGTAAGATCCGTTAGTATAATAAAGCAAATCACTACTCTAAGTACTGTAGCAAACCAATTCATATTTTGTTTTTGCATTGTGTCTACTGTAACATAACTTTTTCATGGCTTAATCCACTAATATAAATTGATAGTTTCATCAAAACAAGCAAACTATGCATCAAAAACAGAATCTGTCAAAAACAGAACAGTCTGTAGAAATATGAACATTAAACATACTTCTGGTACGCCACAAATTCTACCAAAATTAGTAAATATAAAAAAGTTGTATAGCAAGACAGTGCAAAAAGAATCAGAACCATTTCACGTTCCAGTTAAAAATGTAAAATCGCGCACTACAGCCAAAGTTTCTGTCCTGCACCGTACAAACCAACAAGCATTGTAAACATCCTAAAGGCAAACCTTAGCACATTATTTTTATAATACAATGGAATTGTACAAGGGGATAATTTTTTTTTTAAAAGTTTCTGTAATCAAGATTCACAAAGTTTCCGTGAGCGTTAACAAAGTTCAAGACTAGCTCCCACTTCAACAATGTTTGTCTTTCTCACTTTCACTTTCCTTTTTGAAAAGTTTTTAGGTTCCCCTCTTTATTTTTTTTGTTTTAAAACTATATGAAAGCACTCAACAGAAATAAATGACTCTCTAAAACTTCCGGGTTGTCTCCCTGGCAGCGCTTTCTTTAAAGCCATTAAGCTAGGCATATAGTGCTCAAGTAATGAATCCACCCGGATCCCAAGGTATAATGAAGCCAATTTTAATTAGCAATGATTTGGCATTTAGTAGTGAGCACAAAGTAACATATATCATGCAACAACGAAGTCTAACTCTCTTCCTATGCATCGGCATGTCATAAAAGAACAATCCATGCACACCAAGTAAAGGCCAATGCATAGTATAAACAGTTTCTTGCAATTCTATCATATTGGAAACATAAAGAGGCGGAGATATAGTTCCTCTCTCATAATAATTGCAAGTAGGAGCAGCAAGCACATGCATATTATATCTATAAAAATCATCATGTGCAACGGTAAAAGGCAACCCATCAATATAATCCTTAATAAGCACAAACTTCTCCGATATAGTGTAGTTTGGAGAATTCAAAAAGATAATAAGAATATCATGCGTGGGTGCAATAGCAACGATTTCATGTTTAACATAAGGAACTTTAGCAAGTTCATCTCCATAAGCATAATTCATATTGGCATCTTGGCCACAAGCATCATTAAAAAGGGATATTTCAAGAGAATCAACGGGATCATAGCAATCATCATAGCAATCATCCTTCGGTAAGCACGAAGGGGAATTAAACAATGTATGAGTTGAAGAGTTACTCTCATTAGAAGGTGGGCACGGGTGATCAATCCGCTCTTCCTCCTTTTGTTCTTCGCTCTCCTCATCATCTTTTTCATCCAATGAGCTCACAGTTTCATCAATTTCTTCTTCCGTAGCTTCCTGCAAAATATTATTCTCTTCTTGGACAGCGGAGACTTTCTTAATAAATGCATCAATATTGTAATTATATTCATAATTCTCATAGCAATATTTCAATATAGCATAATTTTCAGGCCTATAAACATCATCATCAAAAGCTTCAAACTTTTCAAACAAGGATTCAATCTCATAGGCAGCCTTAAAAGCCACAAATTCTTCAATTTGTTCAACATCATGGTAATCATATATACCTCTAGCATAAGAAGCTAAGGTTTTATTATCATTAAATTTGCATGAAAAGGGAAGGTGTGGAGCCTTCATCCTAGAGCAACAATTATAATCATATCTCAAGCATAGATCCCGAGCATACCAACGCAACATATTAATTTGATCCCATAATAGTTTCCCTTTTTGTGTCAAGCGATAATCCCTAAAGTATTCACGTTGATCCAATGTTACTCCCATTATAACGTTGAATGGGGTTTTCTCAGGATTATCAAAGTAGTACATAATATCTTTCACATAATGAGAATCGAGGGTTTTAGGAGTTACCCCATCTCCATGAGTAGCAAGTACACCTAATTTTTTTGGTATTTCGTGTTCCATATCCATAACTAAAGATAGGGAACAAGTTATAACAGCAAATAAAAATTACTTAGTGATAAAGCAAACAAGCACACACGAGAATATTCACCCCACGCTATGACTCCCCGGCAACGGCGCCAGAAAAAGGTCTTGATGACCCGCAAGTATACGGGATAGTTGTAGCCTCTTTCGATAAGTAAGAGTATCGAACCCAACGAGGAGCTAAAGGTAGAACAAATAATCTCTCAAGTCCTATCTGCCACTAATATGACTCTACGCACGCTTGACGTTCGCTTTACCTAGAACAAGTATGAAACTAGAAGTACTTTGTAGGTGTTGTTGGATAGGTTTGCAAGATAATAAAGAACGCGTAAATATAAACTAGGGGCTGTTTAGATAAAGATGCAATAAAGTAAATATAGCGAGTGTGGAAAACTGGTGGTAGGAGTTGTGGAATTGTCCCTAAGGAATTGACTACGTTACTAGACCGATAATCACTATTGCAATTCTATTTGAGGGAGAGGCATAAGCTAACATACTTTCTCTACTTGGATCATATGCACTTATGATTGGAACTCTAGCAAGCATCCGCAACTACTAAAGATTCATTAAGGTAAAACCCAACCATAGCATTAAAGTATCAAGTCCCCTTTATCCCATACGCAAACAACCTACTTACTCGGGTCTGTGCTTCTGTCACTCACGCCACCCACCATAAGCAAATCATGAACATATTGCAAACCCTACAGCGGGGATCCCTCACGGTTGCGCAACACGGAGAGCACCATAGGACAGCACCAATAATAAAACATGCAACTCAAATCAATCATAGCAATTCATCAATCACCGGTAGGACAACGAAAATCTACTCAGACATCATAGGATGGCAACACATCATTGGAAAATAATATGAAGCATAAAGCACCATGTTCACGTAGAGAGTACAGCGGGTTGCGGGAGAGTGGACCACTGTAGATAGAGGGGGGAAGGTGATGGAGATGTTGGTGAAGATGGCAGAGGTGTTGGTGTAGATCGTGGTGATGATGATGGCCCCCGGCGGCGTTCCCGCGCCACCGGAAGCAAGGGGGAGAGAGCCCCCCCTTCTTCTTCTTCTTCTTCCTTGACCTTCTCCCTAGATGGGAGAAGGGTTTCCCTCTGGTCCTTGGCTCTCATGGCGTGGGAGGGGCGAGAGCCCCTCCGAGATTGGATCTATCTCTTTGTCTCTCTCTGTTTCTGCGTTTTCTGAATCTGCCCCTTCACCGTTTCTTTTATATCCGGAGATCCGTAACTCCGATTGGGGTGAATCTTTCGCCCAGATTTTTCTCATAAAATTAGCTTTCTTGCAGAAAAAGAAGAGCGTCAACCGCCTTATGGGTGGCCTAGGAGAGTGCCAGGCGCTCCCAGGGGGGAGGGCGCGCCCCCTATCTCCTGGCCACCTCGGACACCATTTCGCGTTGATTCTTCCTCCGAAAAATCCCAAATATTCCAAAATAATTCTGCGTCCGTTTTTATCCCATTTGGATTCCGTTTGATATCGGGTTTCTGCGAAACATAAAACATGCAACAAACAGGAACTGGCACTGGGCACTGGATCAATATGTTAGTCCCAAAAATAATATAAAAAGTTGCCAAAAGTATATGAAAGTTGTAGAATATTGGCATGGAACAATCAAAATTATAGATACGACGGAGACGTATCAGGGAGTTTGAGAACCCTAGACGGTTGAGGTCATCGCGGAGCCATATTCCATTGTAGTGAAGCTTCGTGGTGTCGTTGGGATCCTCCAATTAAGTTGTGGAGATTGCCCCAACCTTGTTTGTAAAGGTTCGGTCGCTGCCTCCAAGGGCACCAATAGTGGAATCACGGCATCTCGCATTGTGTGAGGGCGTGAGGAGAATACGGTGGCCCTAGTGGCTTCTTGGGGAGCATTGTGCCTCCACACCGCTCCAACGGAGACGTACTTCCTCTCAAAAGGAAGGAACTTCGGTAACACACCCTCGTCTCCACCGTCTCCACTATTGGTTATCTATCACCTTTACTTGTGCAAGCTTATATTGTGTTGTATCCCTTGCTTGCTTGTGTGCTTATTGTTGTTGCATCATATAGGTTGCTCACCTAGTTGCATATCTAGACAACCTACTTTGATGCAAAGTTTAATTTGGTAAAGAAAAGCTAAATTTGTTAGTTGCCTATTCACCCCCCCTAGTCAACTATATCGATCCTTTCAGGTGGTATCAGAGCCTCGTCTCTTTATTAAGGACTTTGCCGTCCGAAGAGTATGGTTGACACCGTAGACGGTCGGGAGGAGCAGCCCCGGTGTGATTCCTTCGTCGTCTACGGCCGATGGGGGATCCTCGATCTCTCGTGAGAAATTCAATGCGGCTTTGGACACATTGAAAACCTCCATGACGACCGAGGTTGAAGGCATGTTCAACAAGTTTTTAGAAGGCCTTAAATTATCCACCACACCAATGAAAGTGGGTGATCCCGCTAACAAGGTGACGGATGCTAACTCCGACAAGGGGGAAGCTACTAGTGATAAAGTTCCTTTATCTAGTGGTCGAACTAGAAATGGCATCTTTGCCCATGTTGAACCTCCAATTACTTATGGAGGACCAGTTCCCTCCACTCATTTGAATCATGTTGGTCCTCCTTCTAAGTTTGTGAAAAATGAGGATTTTTCCTCTTGGGTCTATCGTTTTAAACGTCATTTAAATCATAGTTCTACTCATCTTTGGAGAATTATTGAGCAAGGTTTCTACCCGCATGACCCAAGCAACTTCACCCCTAGAGAAGCCGCTGATCATCAATTCAACAAGTTCTTTCTCTTCATCATACAAGATGCAATTCCACCCGAAGATATTGCGCATCTCCGACCCTTCACCGTGGCCAAGGAAGCATGGCAACATGTTGTTTCCATTTACAAGGGAAGCGCAACAATTCAACGCTCCAACTATGAAGTGGTGCAAGATGAAGCCGATGAGTTTGGATGAATGAAGATGAAGAACCTCGTGAGCTCTACCGGAGATTAATCACTCTTGCGGTCTCACTCCGAGATCATGGGAGCAAGGATACGAATGACAATTGGATCAATCACAAGTTTCTCAAGGCCATGATGCCCTACCATATGGCCATGTCATCCGTCATCCATTAAAGGCCGGACTTCCATACCTTGTCCTCAAGTGAAGTGTTGGATGAGTTTGTTGCTATGAGAATCTTGGACAAGACCGCCGACAATGCGGTGATGCACTCTCAACGGGTAAACAAACCCAATCTTGCGTTGAAGGCAAAGGCTAGTGTGGAAGAATAGGATGAAGAGGAAGATGATGAGAGTAACCTCGAAGAGACAAAATATGCTTATCATGAACACATGGCTCTTGCTTCAAGGCAATTTTGGAGCAAGAAGAACTCAAGGCCCAACTTCAATAAGAACAACTTAAGTGGCGCCAAGGGCAAGCAACGTGTGAGGACATGCTATAATTGTGGCAACGTGAGCCACTTTGTTGCGCAGTGCCCATATGAGAAGAGGGAAGACAACGGTGGCAAGCTTATCCGAAAAGACAAGGCCAAGTCCTTCCCCAACAAGAACAACTTCACCAAGAAGATGTAACATCCCAAATTTTCAATTTGGAATGTTATACATAGATCATCATTGCATAGCATATTTTATTGCATTTTGGCAAATCCTCGATAAATCCTAAGCAACTCAAGGACCCTCGGAGAGAGTTGGGGATTTTCCCGATTTATCATATTTGATTTTCATCAAATAATAAAACGAGGATTTTGGTTTTAATTATTTTCTCTCCGGAAAAATATTTCATATTAAAATAAATGAGAGGAGAAAATATGACTTCTCCAAAACAATTGAAATATTGGAGGAAAAATATTAAAATCATATATTGGATTTTATTCGGATTTTATTTGCAATTTTAATTGCATTAAAAAATTGCACGTTTTCCAAACTGCATTTTTCTGTCAAAAAAATGTTCACCCTGTTCTAATTATTTTAACTAGACGGGGGAAATTTGTTTTATCATTTTTGGATTTTCATTTATTTTTCTGTGATTTTTTGATTCGGCGGAATATTTAAAAAAAAACCGCGCCCGACTGGGCCGAGGCCCAGCAGAGCCGGCCGTCCCAGCCACGCCGTCTCCCTCGCGCGTACACGCCGCCACCGCCCGAGTCCGCTCGCCGCACGGCCGCCGCCGCCTTGCCCCTCCCCCACGCCACCAGCCCCCCTCATAAATACCCCCGCCGCCGCCCCTCCCTTCACCCCCGAGCCCCGCCCCGAGCCGAGCCCCGCCG